>NW_012315975.1:0-2031 GCF_000151885.1 Dipodomys ordii
TCTTCTCTTCTGTTTCTGCTTCTCTTTCTGCTTCTCCATCTCCTTCTGCTTCACCTTCTGCTGCTCCTTCTCCTCCTTCTGTTTCTCCCTTTGCTTCTGCTTCTGCTACTTATGCTTCTTCTTGTTCTTCTGCTTCTGCTTCTCCTGCTTCTGCTTCTTATGATACTACTGCTTCTTCTTCTGCTTCTGCTTCTTCTCCTTCTTCTGCTTCTACTTCTCTTTCTGCTTCTGCTTCTCCTGCTTGTTTTTCTGCTTCTTCTGCTGCTTCTCCTTCTGCTGCTTCTTCTACTTCTCCTTCTGCTTCTCTTTTTTATTCTCTTTCTGCTTCTGCTTCTTCTGTTTCTCCTGCCTGAATTTCTGTTTCTACTTCTTCTGCTGCTTCTCCTTCTAGTTATGCTTCTGTTTCTGCTTATTCTCTTTCGGCTTCTCCTGCTTCTTTTTCTTGTGCTTCTCCTGCTTCTCTTTCTGCTTCTCATTCCGCTTCTGCTTCTCCTTCTGCTTCTGCTTCTCCTCCTTCTCCTCCTCCTACTTCTGCTGCTCCTTCATCTTCTGCTTCTTCTGCTTCTCCTGCTTCTCCTTCTGCATCTCCTTCTGCTTGTGCTTGTCCTTATGCTTCTTCTTCTGCTTCTGCTTCTCCTTCTTTTGCTTCTCCATTTGCTTCTGCTTCTTCTGCTTCTCCTTCTGCTTTTGCTTCTCCTGCTTCTTCTTCTGCATCAGCATCTACTTCTGCTTCTCCTTCTCCTTCTCCTTCTTCTGCTTCTCCTTCTGATTCTCCTTCTGCTTCTTTTTCTTCTGCTTTACATGCTTCTCTTTCTGCTTCTCCTTCTGTTTCCCTTCTCCTTCTTGTTCTTCTGCTTTTCCTTCTGCTTCTCCTTCTGCTTCTGCTACAACGGCTACTGCTTCTACTTCTTTTGTTTCTTCTGCTTCTCCTTCTGCTTTTGATTCTCTTTCTGCTTCTGCTTCTCCTTCAGCTTCTCATTCTGCTTCTCCAGATTCTGCTTCTTCTGCTTCTCCTGCTTCTCCTTCTGCTTCAGGTTCTGCTTCTGCTTCTTCGGATTCTTATGCTTCTGCTTCTCCTGCTTCTGCTTCTTCTGCTTCCCCTCCTTCTCTTTCTGCTTCTCCTTCTGTTTCTGCTTCTCCTTCTGCTTCTGCTTCTTGTCCTTCTCCTGTTTCTTCTGCTTCTGCATCTCCTGTTTCTGCATCTCCTGCTTCTCCTTCTGCTGCTCTTTCTGCTTTTCCTGCTGCTTTTCCTTCTTCTGCTCCTTCTTCTGCTTCTCCTGTTTATCCTTCTCCTTCTCCTTCTCGTTCTTCTGCTTTTCCTTCTGCTTCTCCTTCTGCTTCTGCATCTTCTGCTTCTTCCGCTACTGCCTCTGCTTCTTCTGTTTCTTCTGCTTCTCCTTTTGCTTTTGCTTCTCTTTCTGCTTCTGCTTCTCCTTCTGCTTCTCCAGATTCTGCTTCTTCTGCTTCTCCTGCCTACCCTTCTGCTTCAGGTTCTGCTTCTGCTTCTTCGGCTTCTTCTGCTTCTGTTATCCTGCTGCTGCTTCTTTGCTTCTCCTGCTTCTCTTTCTGCTTTTCCTTTTGTTTATGCTTCTCCTTCTGCTTCTGCTTCTTCTCCTTCTTTTGTTTCTTCTGCTTCTGCTTCTCCTGCTTCTGCTTCTCCTGCTTCTCGTTCTGCTTCTCTTTCTGCTTCTCTTTCTGCTTGTCCTTCTCCTTCTCCTTCTTCTGCTTCTGCTTCTCCTTCTGCTTCTGCTTCAATTTCTCCTTCTGCTTCTCTTTCTGCTTCTGCGTCTTCTGTTTCTTCTGCTTCACCTGCTTCTGCTTCTCCTGCTTCTCCTACTTCTCGTGCTGCTTCTCCTTCTGCGTCTCTTTCAGCTTTTGCTTATCCTTTTGCTTCTCCTACTCCTAATCCTTCTCTTTCGCCTTCTCATTCTTCGTCTTCTGCTTCACCTGGTGCTTCTGCTTCTGCTTATTCTACTATTTCTGTTTCTTCTGCTTCTGCTTCAGATTGTGCATCTTCTGTTTGATGAACTA
>NW_012315976.1:0-2031 GCF_000151885.1 Dipodomys ordii
AAAGCAGAAGGAGAAGCAGAAGAAACAGAAGAGTAGAAGCAGTAGCCGTTGTAGCAGAAGCAGAAGGAAAAGCAGAAGAACAGAAGGAGAAGGAGAAACAGAAGGAGAAGCAGAAGGAGAAGCAGAAAGAGAGGCTGGTAAAGCAGAAGAAGAAGAAGCACAAGGAGAATCAGAAGGAGAAGCAGAGGAAGGAGAAGGAGAAGCAGAAGTAGAAGAAGATGCAGAAGGAGAAGCAGGAGAAACAGAAGAAGCAGAAGCAGAAGGAGAAGCAGGAAAAGCAGGAAAAGCAGAAGAAGCAGAAGCAAAAGTAGAAGCGAAAGAAGGAGAAGGAGAAGCAGAAGCAGAAGAAGAAGCATAAGGACAAGCACAAGCAGAAGGAGATGCAGAAGGAGAAGCAGGAGAAGAAGAAGAAGCAGAAGCTGAAAGGAGAAGCAGAAGTAGGAGAAGGAGGATAAGAAGAAGCAGAATGAGAAGCAGAAAAAGAAACAGGAGAAGCACAATAAGCAGAAGCAGGAGAAGCCGAAAGAGTATAAGCAGAAGAAGCAGAAACAGAAGCAGAAGTAGAAGAAGAAGCAGAAGCAGAAGCAGCAGAAGAAGTAGAACCAGCAATTCAGGCAGGAGAAACAGAAGAAGCAGAACCAGAAGGAGAAGCAAAAAGAGAAGCAGAAGGAGAAGTAGAAGAAGCAGCAGAAGGAGAAGCAGAAGAAGAAGCAGAAAAACAAGCAGGAGAAGCAGAAGCAGAAAGAGAATTAGAAGCAGAAGAAGCAGAAGCAGAAGAAGAAGCAGTAGAAGCATAAGAAGCATAAGAAGCAGAAGAAGAAGAAGAAGAAGAAGAAGAAGAAGAAGAAGAAGAAGAAGAAGAAGAAGAAGAAGATGATGATGATGATGAAGAAGAAGAAGAAGAAGAAGAAGAAGAAGAAGAAGAAGAAGAAGAAGAAGAAGAAGAAGAAGAAGGAGAAGGAGAAGGAGAAGCATAAGGAGAAGAAGTAGAAGCAGAAGAAGCAGAAGCAGGAGAAGCAGAAGCAGAAGAAAAGGATAAGCATAAGAAGCAGAATCAGAGGGAGAAGCAGAAGAAGGACAAGTAGCAGCAGAAGGAGAAGCAGAAGGAGAATCAGAAGGAGAAGCAGAAGAAGGAGAAGCAGAAGCAGAAGAAGAAGGAGAAGCAGAAGAAGATGCAGAAGGAGAAGCAGGAGAAGCAGAAAAAGCAGAAGGAGAAGCAGAAGTAGGAGAAGGAGAAGGAGAAGGAAGGGCAGCAGAATCAATAGGAGAAGCAGAAGGAGAAGGAGAAGCAGAATGAGAAGCAGAAAGAGAAGCAGTAGAAGCAGAACAAGCAGGAAAAGCATAAGCAGAAGAAAGAGAAGAAGAAGACGAAGAAGAAGAAGAAGAAGAAGAAGAAGAAGAAGAAGAAGAAGAAGAAGAAGAAGAAGAAGAAGAAGAAGAAGAAGAAGAAGAAGAAGAAGGAGAAGCATAAGGAGAAGCAGTAGAAGCAGAAGAAGCAGAAACAGGAGAAGCAGAAGCAGAAGAAAAAGAATAAGCAAAGGAAGTAGAAGCAGAAGCACTGGGAGAAGCAGAAGAAGGAGAAGGAGAAGGAGCAGCAGAAGGAGAAGCAGAAAGAGAAGCAGAAACAGAAGGAGAACAAGAAGGAGAAGCAGGAGAATCAGAAGAAGCAGAAGTAGAAGCAGAAAGAGGAGAAGAAGGAGAAGCAGAAGTAGAATCAGAAGAAACAGAAGAAGAAGAAACAGAGCAACAGAAACAGAAGAAGGAGAAGAGCAGAAGCAGAAGCAGAAGGAGAAGCAGAAGTAGAAGGAGAAGCAGAAAGAGAAGCAGGAGAAGCAGAAGAAGCAGGAGAAGCAGAAGAAACAGGAGAAGCCGAAGAAGCAGAAGCAGAATCTGAAGCAGAAGGAGAAACAGAAGAAGCACAATCTGAAGCAGAAGCAGAAGAAACAGTAATAGTAGAATAAGCAGAATCAGAAGCAGCAAGAGAAGCGGAAGAAGAAGTAGTCGGAGAAGGCGAGAGAGAAGGATTAGTGA
>NW_012315977.1:0-2031 GCF_000151885.1 Dipodomys ordii
ACACAGCCGTGACACAGCGAGGACACAGCGGGACACAGCGTCGATACTGCGGTGGACACAGCGTTACACAGCGTGGTACACAGCTGTGGACACAACGGGACACAGTGGGGGCACAGCGGGACACAGCGGGGAACAAAGCGAGGACACAGCGGGACACAGCGTCGATACAGCGAGGACACAGTGGGACACAGCGGGGTACACAGCTGGGGACACAACAGGACACAGCGGGGGCACATTGAGGACACAGCAGGACACAGCGGGGGACACAGCAGTACACAGCGGGACACAGCAGTGACACAGCTAGACACAGCGGGGTACACAGCGGGACACACTGGGCACACAGCGGGGACACAGCGGAGAAAGAGCGGGAAACAGCGCGACACAGCCGGTCACAGCGAGGTACACAGCGGGACACACGGGGAACACAGTGTGGACACAGCGGGACACAGCAGGGGACACAGGGGGGACACAGCGGGACACAGCGGGACACAGCGGGGGAAACAGGGGGGACACAGCAGGACACAGCAAGGGACACAGCGCGGACACATTGGGACACAGCGGGGACACAGCGCGACTCAGATGGGGACACAGCAGTACACAGCGGGACACAGCGGGACACAGCGGGGGACACAGAGGGGTAAACAGCGGGACACAGCGGGGAACACTGCGAGGACACAGCGGGACCAAGCGGGACACAGCGTCGATACAGCGGGGACACATCGGGACACAGCAGGGTACACAGCTGGAGACCCAGCGGGACACAGCGCGACACCTAGGGGCACAGCGGGGGACACAGCGGGACACAGCGGGGGACACTGGGAGGACACAGCGGAACACAGCATGGGACAAAGTGAGGACACAGCGGGACACAGCGAGACACAGCAGGACACAGCGTGAAACAGCGGTGAACCTGCAGGGACATAGCGGGACACAGCGGGGGACACAGCGGGACCCAGCGGGACCCAGCGGGGGACACAGCAGGACACAGCGGGGACAAAGCGGGACACAGTGGGGGACACAGCAGGGACAAAGCGTGACACAGTGGGGGACACAGCGAGGAAACAGCGGGACACAGCGGTGACACAGCGGGACTCAGCTGGGGACACTGCGGGACACATCGGGACACAGCGGGGACACAGCAAGGACATAGCAGGGGCACAGCAAGACACAGCCCGACACAGCCGGGGACACAGAGGGACACAGCGAGAGACACAGCGGGGGACACAGCGGGACACAGCGGAGAACAAAGAGAGGACACAGCGGGACACAGCGTCGATAGAGCGGGGACACAGAGGGACACAGCGGTGACACAGGGGGGACTCAGCGGGGGATACTGCGGGACACAGCGGGGGACACAGCGGGACACAGTGGGGAACACAGAGAGGACACAGCAGGACCCAGCGGGACAAAGTGTCGATACAGCGGGAGCACAGCGGGACACAGCGGGGTACACAGCTGATGACACAACGGGACACAGTGGGGGACACAGCGGGACACAGCGGGACACAGCGGGGCACAGCGGGGACAAAACGGGAGACACAGTGGGGAACAGAGCAGGACACAGCGGGGGACACAGAGAGGACACAGTGGGGACACAGCGAGACTCAGCCGGGGACACAGCGGGGGAAAAAGCGGGACACCACGGGACACAGTGGGACACAGGGGGACACAGCGGGGTCACTGCGGGGACACAGCGGGACACAGTGGGGGACAAAGCGGGACACAGCGGGACACAGCAGGATACAGCGGGACACAGCCGGACACGGCGGGGGACACAGCGGGACACAGAGGGGGACACAGCGAGGACACAGCGGGACACAGCGGGGGACACAGCGAGGACACAGCAGAACACAGCGTGGGAAACAGCGAGGACACAGCGGGACACAGCGAGACACAGCGGGACACAGTGGGGACACAGCAGTAGACACAGCGAGACACTGCGGGGGACACAGCGGGACACAGCGGGGAACACAGTGAGGACACAGCGGGGACACAGCAGAGACACTGCGGTCACATAGTGGGACACAGCGG
>NW_012315978.1:0-2031 GCF_000151885.1 Dipodomys ordii
GACGCAGAAGGAGAAGAAGAAGGAGAAGAATCTGAATCTAGAAGAAGCAGAAGCAGATATAGAAAGAGAAGCCGACGAAGAGAAGCAGAACGAGAAGCAGGAGAAGCAGAAGAAGCACAAGCGGGAGAAGCAGAAGAAGAAGAAACAGAAGAAGGAGAAGGAGCAGAAGCAGAAGGAGAAGCAGAAAGAGAAGCAGGAAAAGCAGAAGAAGCAGAAGCAGGAGAAGCAGAAGGAGAAGAAACAGGAGAAGGACAAGAAGCAGAAAGAGAAGCAGTAGAAGCAGAAGAAGCAGGAAAAGCAGAAGCAGAAGAAAGAGAAGAAGAAGAAGACGAAGAAGAAGATGAAGAAGCAGCAGCATAAGGAGAAGCATAAGGAGAAGTATAAGGAGAAGCAGTAGAAGCAGAAGAAGTAGAAGCAGGAGAAGCTGAAGCAGAAGAAAAAGAATAAGCAAAAGAAGCAGAAGCAGAAGCAGTGAGAGAAGCAGAAGAAGGAGAAGGAGAAGGAGCAGCAGAAGGAGAAGCAGGAGCAGAAAGAGAAGCAGAAACAGAAGGAGAACAAGAAGGAGAAGCAGGAGAATCAGAAGAAGCAGAAAGAGAAGGAGAAGAAGGAGAAGCAGAAGTAGAATCAGAAGAAGAAGAAGCAGAAGTAACAGAAGCAAAAGAAACAGAAGAAGGAGAAGAGCAGAATGAGAAGCAGAAGGAGAAGCAGAAGCAGAAGGAGAAGCAGAAAGAGAAGCAGGAGAAACAGAAGCAGAATAAACAGGAGAAGCCGAAGAAGCAGAAGCAGAATCTGAAGCAGAAGGAGAAACAGAAGAAGCACAATCTGAAGCAGAAGCAGAAGAAAGAGAAATAGTAGAATAAGCAGAAGCAGAAGCACCAGGACAAGCAGAAGAACAAGAAGGAGAAGGCGAAAGAGAAGGATTAGGAGTAGGAGAAGCAAAAGGATAAGTTGAAGCAGAAAGAGACGCAGAAGGAAAAGCAGCACGAGAAGTAGGAGAAGCAGGAGAAGCAGAAGCAGGAGAAGCAGAAGAAACAGAAGACGCAGAAGCAGAATGAGAAGCAGAAGGAGAAATTGAAGCAGAAGGAGAAACAGAAGCAGAAGGAGAAGCAGAAGAAGGAGAAGTAGAAGCAGATAGAGAAGCAGAACGAGAAGCAGGAGAAGCAGAGACAGAAGAAGGAGTAGATGGTGAAGATATAGAAGGAGCTGAAACAGAAGGAAAAGCAGAAAGAGAAGCAGGAGAAGCAGAAGAAGCAGCAGTAGGAGAAGCAGATGCAGAAGAAGTCGAAGAAGCAGAAGAACTTGAAGCAGAAGGAGAAGCAGAAGAAGCAGAATCTGGAGAAGCAGAAGGAGAAGCAGACTCAGAAAGAGAAGTAAAAGAAGAAGGAGAAGCAGAATTAGAAGCAGAAGAAACAGAAGAAGCAGAGGCAGTAGCAGAAGAAGCAGAAGATGCAGAAGCTGAAGGAGAAGCAGAAGGAAAAGCAGAAGAACGAGAAGGAGAAGGAGAAACAGAATGAGAAGCAGAAAGAGAAGCAGAAGAAGGAGCAGGTGAAGGAAAAGCAGCAGGAGAAGCAGAAAGAGCAGCAGAAGGAGGAGCAGGAGATTCACCCCCGCCTTCGGGCTTCCCCGGAGTCCTGCTCCTAATTATCTCTTTAATGTCTCTTTATCTTCCAGCCCCTGCTTCCTGACCGGATGGTGATATCTGAAGCACTCAGCGGCAACCAGACAGCCAGAGGGGAACGCGAGCCATCCATGCAGGTGGCGTAACCGTCCATCCTCACCCCCCCCGCTGGCGATTACTCGACCACGACCACGACCTCCGACCCCCCCCCGCCCCAAAATCCACAACCCTACCCTCGGAACAAAATAAAACAAATTTGCTTGAATCTCACGCTGCCTTTTGTTTGTAATTGACGACGCAATAGGCGAAGGTGAGGGATCTCATTTCTGGTGCCTGACGGGGGGGGATTGGGGAGGGGGCGGGGGAATTGGAGAGGAGAGAAGAGGGGGCAGAGGGCATCTCCGTGTATCTGT
>NW_012315979.1:0-2031 GCF_000151885.1 Dipodomys ordii
GCTTCTCTGCTCCTCCTGCTTCTCCGTCTGCTCAGGATCTGCTCTGCTTCTCAGACTCATCTGCTCTGCATCTCTGCTCTCTTTTGCTTTTCCTTCTGTTCTGCTTCTCATCTGCTTCTGCTTCTTTTCATCTCTGCATCTGCTTCTCATGCTTTTGATTCTCCTGCTTCTCGTCTGCTTCTCTTTCTGCTTCTCTATCTGCTTCTCCTTCTCCTTCTTCTGCTTCTCCTTCTGCTTCTGTTTCTCCTTCTGCTTTTGCTTCAATTTCTCCTTCTGTTTCTCATTCTGCTTCTGCGTCTTATGATTCTTCTGCTTCTCCTGCTTCTGCTTCTCCTGCTTCTCCTACTTCACGTGCTGCTTTTCCTTCTGCGTCTCTTTCTGCTTCTGCTTATCCTTTTGCTTCTCCTACTCCTAATCTTTCTCTCTCGCCTTCTCCGACTTCTTCTTCTTCTGCTTCTCTTGCTGCTTCTGCTTCTGCTTATTCTACTATTACTGTTTCTTCTGCTTCTGCTTCAGATTGTGCTTCTTCTGTTTCTCCCTCTGCTTCAGATTCTGCTTCTGCTTCTTCGGCTTCTCCTGTATCTTCTGCTTCTGCTTCTTCTACTTCTCCTGCTTCTCTTTCTGCTTCTCCTTCTGCATCTCCTTCTGCTTCTGATTCTGCTCTTCTCCTTCTTCTGTTTCTTTTGCTTCTGTTTCTTCTGCTTCTTCTTGTTCTGTTTTTTTCTGATTCTACTTCTGCTTCTCCTTCTTCTCCTCTTTCTGCTTCTACTTCTGCTTCTTCTTATTCTCCTGCTTCTCCTTCTTGTTCTCCTTCTGTTTCTGCTTCTCATTCTGCTTCTGCTTCTCCTTCTGCTGCTCCTTCTCCTTCTTCTGCTTCTCCCACTGCTTCTTCTTCTTCTTCTTTTGCTTATTCTTATCCTTCCGCTTCTGCTTCTCCTGATTCTGCTTCTTCTGCTTCTCCTTACGCTTCTCCTTATGCTGCTTCTTCTTCTTCTTCTTCTTCTTCTTCTTCGTCTTCTTCTTCTTCTTCATCTTCTTCTTCTCTTTCGTCTGCTTCTGCTTTTCCTGCTTCTTCTGCTTCTACTGCTTCTCTTTCTGCTTCTCATTCTGCTTCTCCTTCTGCTTCTCCTATTGCTTCTGCTGCCCTTCCTTCTCCTTCTCCTTCTCCTACTTCTGCTTCTTCTGCTTCTCCTGCTTCTCCTTCTGCATCTTCTTCTCCTTCTGCTTCTCCTTCTGCTTCTGCTTCTCCTTCTGCTTCTGCTTCTGCTCTTCTCCTTCTTCTGTTTCTTTTGCTTCTGTTTCTTCTGCTTCTTCTTCTTCTGTTTCTTCTGATGCTACTTCTGCTTCTCCTTCTTCTCCTTCTCTTTCTGCTTCTACTTCTGCTTCTTCTGATTTTCCTGCTTCTCCTTCTTGTTCTCCTTCTGTTTCTGCTTCTCATTCTGCTTCTGCTTCTCCTTCTGCTGCTCCTTATCCTTATCCTTCTTCTGATTCTCCCCCTCTTCTGCTTCTGCTTCTTCTGCTTATCCTTTTTCTTCTGCTTCTGCTTCTCCTGCTTCTGCTTCTTCTGCTTCTACTGCTTCTCCTTATGCTTCTTCTCCTTCTCCTTCTTCTTCTTCTTCTTCTTCTTCTTCTTCTTCTTTTTCTTCTTCTTCTTCTTCTTCTTCTTCTTCTTCTTCTTCTTCTTCTTCTTCTTCTTCTTCTTCTTCTTCTTCTTCGTCTTCTCCTTCGTCTCCTTCGTCTTCTTCTTCTTCTTCTTCTTCTTCTTCTTCTTCTTCTTCTTCTTCTTCTTCTTCTTCTTCTTCTTCTTCTTTTTCTTCTTCTTCTTCTTCTTCTTCTTCTTCTCTTTTTTCTGCTTCTGCTTTTCCTGCTTCTTCTGCTTCTACTGCTTCTCTTTCTGCTTCTCATTCTGCTTCTTCTTCTCCTTCTGCTTTTCCTATTGCTTCTGCTGCTCTTCCTTCTCCTTCTTCTTCTCCTACTTCTGCTTCTCCTTCTGCTTTTGCTTCTTCTGATTCTCCTGCTTCTCGTTCTGCA
>NW_012315980.1:0-2031 GCF_000151885.1 Dipodomys ordii
GCTGTGTCCCCCGCTGTATCCAATGGTGTCTCCCGCTAGATCAATGCTAAGTCCCCGCGGAGTCAGTCTGTGTCCCCGATGTATACAGGCAGTTTCCACTATGTATCCCGCTGTGTCCCACGTTGTGTCCCGCTGAGTCCACCGCTGTGACCCGCTCTGTTCATTGCGGTGACCGCGGTATGTCACGCTGTGTCCCGCTGTATCCCCCGCTGTGTCCCACAGTGTCTCCCGCGGTGTCTCACACTGTGTCCCCCGCTGTTTCCCGCTGTGTCCCCTGCTGTCCCGCTGTGTCCCGCTGTGTTCCTGCTGTGTCCCTGCTGTGTTCCGCTGTGTCCCTTGCACTGTCCCCCACTGTGTCCCGCTGTGCCCCCCGCTTTGTCCCGCTGTGTCCCGCCTTGCCCAATGCTGTGTCCTGCTGTATCCCCGCCGTGTACCCGGTGTGTCCCGCTGTTTCTTGCTCTGTCCCCGCTGTGTCCCACTGTGTCCTCTCTATGTTCCACGCTGTGTCCCGCTCTGTCCCTCGCTGTTTCCCCCGCTTTGTCCCCACTGTGTCTCGTTGTGTCCCCGCTGTATCGATGCTGTGTCCCGCTGGGTCCCACTGTGTCCTGGCTGTGTTCCCCTCTTTGTCCTGCAGTGTCCCCCTCTCTGGCCCCTGCTGTGTCCCTCTGTGTCCCCTGCTGTGTCCCGCTGTGTTCCCAGCTGTGTCCCTGCTTTGTCCCCGCTGTGTCCTGATGTGTCCCGCTGTGTCCCCCCTGTATCCCCCGCTGTGTCCCGCTGTCTCCCGCTCTGTCCCCCCTGTGTCTCACGCTTTGTCCCTGCTGTGTCCCGCTGTGTCCTGATGTGTCCCGCTGTCTCCCCCACTGTGTCCCGTTGTTTCCCCAGCTGTGTACCCCGCTGTGTCCCGCTGTATCCCCGTTGTATCGACTCTGTGGCCCGTTGGGTCCCACTGTGTCCTCGCTGTGTCCTCGCTGTGTTCCCCGCTGTGTCCCCCGCTGTGTCCCCCTGTATCCTAGCTTTGTCCTCCGATGTGTCCCGCTGTGTCCCTCTCTTTGTCCCACTGTGTCATGCTGTGTCCCGCTCTGTCGCCGCTGTGTCCCGCTGTCTCCCGCTGTGTCCCCACTGTGTGGCCATTGTCTCCTGCTGTTTACACCGCTGTGTCCAGCTGTGTCCCCACTGTGTCCACCTCTCTGTCCCGCTCTGTATCCGGCTGTGGCCCCCGCTGTGTCCCGCTGTGTCCCGTTGTGTCCACCGCTTTGTCCCGGTTTGTCCCCGCAGTGTCCCCGCTGTGTCGCGCTGGTTTCCGCTGTGTCCCCGCTGTCTCCCCCGCTGTGTCTCGCTGTGTCCCCCCTGTGTCCCATGTGTGACACGCCGTATCCCGCTGTGTCCCCTGCTGTGTCCCCCGATGTGTCCCGCTGTGTCCACTGTTGTGTCCCAGCTGTGTCCAGCTGTGTCCCCCGCTGTCCCCCGCTGTGTCCCGCTGTGCCCTCGCTGTGTCCCCCATTGTGTCCCGGTGTGTCCCCTCTGTGTCCTGCTGTGTCCCGCTGTGTCCCGCTCTGTCCCAGCCGTCCTCCGCTGTGTCCCGCTGTGTCCCTGCTGGGACCCGCTGTGTCCCGCTGTTTCCCCGCTGTGTCCCCGCAGTGTCCCGCTGTGTCCCCCGCTGTGTTCTGCTGTGTCCCCCGCTGTGTCCCGCTGTGTACCCCGCTGTGTCCTTGCTGTGTCCCCTGCTGTGTGCCGCTGTGTCCTCGCTCTGTCCCCCACGGTGTTCCGCTGTGTCCCCGTGTGTCCCGCTGTGTCCCCCGCTGTGTCCCGCTGTGTCCCCCGCTGTGACCAAGGCTGTGTCCCCGCTGTGTCCCTCTGTGTCCCCGTTGTGTCCAGGCTGTGTCCCCTATGTATCCTGCTGTGTCCCCCGCTGTGTCCCGCTGTGTCCCCCGCTGTGTCCCGCTCTGTCCACTGCTGTGACCCCGCAGTGTCATGCTGTGTCCCGCTATATCCCCCGCTTTGTCCCGCTGTGTCCCCCGCTATGTCCCGCTG
>NW_012315981.1:0-2031 GCF_000151885.1 Dipodomys ordii
CCCATGCTTTATCCCCGCTGTGTCCAGCTGTGTCCCCAGCTGTGTCCCCATTATGCTCCGCTGTGTCCGGCTGTGTCCGGCTTTTTCCCCGCTGTGTCCTGCTGTGTCCCGCTGTGTCCCCCGCTGTGTCCCCTGCTGTGTCCCGCTGTGTCCCCGCTGTCTCCCGCTGTGTCCCCGCTGTGTCCCCCTCTGTGTCCCTGCTGTGTTCCCGTTGTCCCCTGGTGTGTCCCCGCTGTCCCTGCTGTGTCCCCCGCTGTGTCCCGCTGTGTCCCGCTGTGTCCCGCTGTGTCCCCTCTGTCACCCGCTGTGTCCCGCTGTGTCGCTCTGTGTTATCTGCTGTGTCCGTCTGGGTCCCCCGCTGTGTCCCCGCTGTGGCTCGCTGAGTCCCAGCTGTGTCCCGATGTGTCCAGCTGTGTCCCCCGCTGTATCCCCGCTGTGTCCCCTGCTGTGTCCCGCTGTGTCCTCGCTATGTCCCCGCTCTGTCCCGCTGTGTCCCCCGCTGTGTACCTCTGTGTCCCGCTGTATCCCCCGCTGTGTCAGGCTGTGTCCCACTGTGTCCTCACTGTGTCTCACACTTTGTCCCCTGCTGTGTCCCCTCTGTGTCCCGCTGTGTCCCCGCTGTGTCCCCTGCTATGTCCCGCTGTGTCCCCCGCTGTGTCAGGCTGTGTCCAACTGTGTCCTCAATGTGTCTTGCGCTTTGTCCCGTGCTGTGTCCCCGCTGTGTCCGCTGTGTCCCCGCTGTGTCCCCCGCTGTGTTCCCCGCTGTGTCCTCGCTGTGTCCCACGCTGTGTTCCGCTGTGTCCTCGCTGTGTCCCCTGCTGTGTCCCGTTGTGTCCCCAGTTGTATACCCCGCTGTGTCCCGCTTTGTCCCCGCTGTATCGACGCTGTGTCCCACTGGGTCCCACTGTGTCCTCGCTGTGTTCCCCGCTGTGTCTCGCTGTGTACCCCTCTGTGTCCCCTGCTGTGACCCGCTGTTTCCCGCTGTGTTCCCCACTGTGTCCAAGCTGTGCCCCCAGTGTGTCCCACTGTGTCCCGCTGTGTGTCCCGCTTTGTGTCTCTCTGTGTGCAACGCTGTGTCCCCGCTGTGTCCCGCTGTGTCCCACTGTGTCCTCACTTGTCCCCTGCTGTGTCCCGCTGTGTCCCCCGCTGTGTCCCCCGCTTTGTCCCACTGTGTCCCCCTTGTCCCCCGCTGTGTCCCTGCTGTCCCCTGCTGTGTCCCCCGCTGTGTTCTGCTGTGTCCCGCTGTGTCTCCTGCTGTGTCCCCTGCTGTGTCCCGCTGTGTCCCCCCTGTGTCCCCCGCTGTGTCCCGCAGTGTCCCCCGCTGAGGCCCACGCTTTATCCCCGCTATGTCCAGCTATGTCCCCCGCTGTGTCCCCGCTGTGTCCCGCTGTATCCACCGCTGTGTCAGGCTGTGTCCCACTGTGTCCTCACTGTGTCTCACACTTTGTCCCCTGCTGTGTCCCTTCTGTGTCCCGCTGTGTCCCCGCTGTGTCCCCTGCTATGTTCCGCTATGTCCCCCGCTGTGTCAGGCTGTGTCCCACTGTGTCCTCACTGTGTCTCACACTTTGTCCCCTGCTGTGTCCCCTGCTGTGTCCCACTGTGTCCCTGCTGTCTCCCCCTCTGTGTCCCCGGTGTGTCCCCCTCTGTGTCCCTGCTGTTTTCCTGTTGTCCCCTGGTGTGTACCCGCTCTCCCTGCTGTGTCCCCTGCTGTGTCCCGCTGTGTCCCCTCTGTCCCCCGCTGTGTCCCGCTGTGTCCCTCTGTGTTCTCTGCTGTGTCCCTCTGGGTCCCCCGCTGTGTCCCCGCTGTGTCCCGCTGTGTCACCGCAGTGTAGCCTCTGTGTCCCGCTGAGTCCCTGCTGTGTCCTCTGTGTCCAGCTTTGTCTCCCGCTGTATCGCCGCTGTGTCCCCTGCTGTGTCCCGCTGTGTTCCTCGCTGTGTCCCCGCTGTGTCCCGCTGTGTCCCCGCTGTGTCCCGCTGTGTCCCCGCTGTGTCCCCCGTTGTGTCCCTCTGTGTCCCCGCTGTGTCCCACTG
>NW_012315982.1:0-2031 GCF_000151885.1 Dipodomys ordii
GGAGGAGGTTTAGTTGGTTGATGATTTATTTTTTTGTTTTATGTTTTATATGTTGTTTGTAGATGTAGAAGATGAAGATGAAGAAGAAGAAGAAGAAGAAGAAGAATGAGAAAGCATAAGGAGAAGCAGAAGAAGCAGATGCAGGAGATGCAGAAGCAGGTGAAGCAGAAGCAGGAGAAGCAGAAGATAAAGAATAAGCAAAAGAAGCAGAAGCAGAAGCAGTGGTGGAAGCAGAAGAAGGAGAAGGAGAAGGAGCAGCAGAAGGAGAAGCAGAAGCAGAAAGAGAATCAGAAACAGAAGGAGAACAAGAAGGAGAAGCAGGAGAATCAGAAGAAGCAGAAGTAGAAGCAGAAAGAGAAGGAGAAGGAGAAGCAGAAGTAGAATCAGAAGAAACAGAAGAAGAAGAAGAAGAAGAAGAAGAAGAAACAGAAGCAAAAGAAACAGAAGAAGGAGAAGAGCAGAAGCAGAAGCAGAAGGAGAAGCAGAAGCAGAAGGAGAAGCAGAAAGAGAAGCAGGAGAAGCAGAAGAAGCAGAAGCAGAATCTGAAGCAGAAGGAGAAACAGAAGAAGCACAATCTGAAGCAGAAGCAGAAGAAACAGAAATAGTAGAATAAGCAGAAGCAGAAGCACCAGGAGAAGCAGAAGAAGAAGAAGAAGAAGGAGAAGGCGAAAGAGAAGGATTAGGAGTAGGAGAAGCAAAAGGATAAGCAGAACCAGAAAGAGACGCAGAAGGAGAAGCAGCACGAGAAGTAGGAGTAGCAGGAGAAGAAGAAGCAGGAGAAGCAGAAGAAACAGAAGGCGCAGAAGCAGAATGAGAAGCAGAAGGAGAAATTGAAGCAGAAGCAGAAGCAGAAGGAGAAGCAGAAGCAGAAGAAGAAGGAGAAGGACAAGGAGAAGGAGAAAGAGAAGCAGAAAGAGAAGCAGAACGAGAAGCAGGAGAAGCAGAAGCTGGAGAAGCCGAAGCAGAAGAAACAGAAGAAGGGGAAGAAGCAGAAGCAGAAGGAGAAGCAGAAACAGAAGGAAAAGCAGAAAGAGAAGCAGGAGAAGCAGAAGAAGTAGCAGCAGAAGAAGCAGAAGCAGAAGAAGCCGAAAAAGCAAAAGCAGAACCTGAAGCAGAAGGAGAAGCAGAAGAAGCAGAATCTGGAAAAGCAGAAGGAGAAGCAGAAGCAGAAAGAGAAGCAAAAGCAGAAGGAGAAGCAGGAGAAGCCGAAGAAGCAGAAGCAGAATCTGAAGCAGAAGGAGAAACAGAAGAAGCACAATCTGAAGCAGAAGCAGAAGAAACAGAAATAGTAGAATAAGCAGAAGCAGAAGCACCAGGAGAAGGTGAAGAAGAAGAAGGAGAAGGCGAAAGAGAAGGATTAGGAGTAGGAGAAGCAAAAGGATAAGCAGAACCAGAAAGAGACGCAGAAGGAGAAGCAGCACGAGAAGTAGGAGTAGCAGGAGAAGAAGAAGCAGGAGAAGCAGAAGAAACAGAAGGCGCAGAAGCAGAATGAGAAGCAGAAGGAGAAATTGAAGCAGAAGCAGAAGCAGAAGGAGAAGCAGAAGCAGGAGAAGGAGAAGGACAAGGAGAAGGAGAAAGAGAAGCAGAAAGAGAAGCAGAACGAGAAGCAGGAGAAGCAGAAGCTGGAGAAGCCGAAGCAGAAGAAACAGAAGAAGGGGAAGAAGCAGAAGCAGAAGGAGAAGCAGAAACATAAGGAAAAGCAGAATGAGAAGCAGGAGAAGCAGAAGAAGCAGCAGCAGAAGAAGCAGCAGCAGAAGAAGCCGAAAATGCAAAAGCAGAACCTGAAGCAGAAGGAGAAGCAGGAGAAGCAGAAGAAGCAGAATCTGGAGAAGCAGAAGGAGAAGCAGAAGCAGAAAGAGAAGCAAAAGCAGAAGGAGAAGCAGAAGAAACAGCAGAAACAGAGGCAGTATCAGAAGAAGCAGAAGATTCAGAAGCAGAAGGAGAAGCAGAAGGAAAAGCAGAAGATCTAGAAGGAGAAGGAGAAGGAGAAACAGGAGTAGAAGCAGAAAGAGAAGCAGAAGAAGGAGCTGA
>NW_012315983.1:0-2031 GCF_000151885.1 Dipodomys ordii
GCATCATCTGCTTCTTCTGCTACAGCCTCTGATTCTTCAGTTTCTTCTGCATCCCCATCAGCTTCTCCATCTGCTTTTGCTTCTCCTGCTTCTCCTTCTGCTTCAGGTTCTGCTTCAGCATCTTCTGCATCTTCTGCTTCTGCATGTCCTGCTGCTGCTTCTTCTGCTTCTCCTGCTTCTCTTTCTGCTAATCCTTCTTATTCTGCTTCTCCTTCTGCATCTTCTCCTTCCTATGTTTCTTCTGCTTCTGCTTCTCCTGCTTCTCGTTGTGCTTCTCATCCTGCTTCTCCTTCTCCTTCTTAAGCATCTCCTTCTGCTTCTGCTTCTCCTTCTGCTTAAGATTCAGCTTCAATTTCTCCTTCTGCTTCTCATTCTGCTTCTGCGTCTTCTGTTTCATCTGCTTCTCCTGCTTCTGCTTCTCCTGCTTCTCCTGCTTCTCCTGCTTCTCCTACTTCTCGTGCTGCTTCTCCTTCTGCGTCTCTTTCTGCTTCTGCTTATCCTTTTGCTTCTCCTACTCCTACTCCTTTTCTTTCGCCTTCTCCTTCTCCTTCTTCTGCTTCTCCTGCTTCTCCTTCTGCATCTTCTTCTGCTTCTGCTTCTGCTTCTGCTGCTTCTTCTGCTTCTTCTTCTCCTTTTTCTGCTTCTCCCTCTGATTCTGCTTCTTATGCTTATTCTTTTTCTTCTGCTTCTCCTGCTTCTGCTTCTCCTGCTTCTGCTTCTTCTGCTTCTACTGCTTCTCCTTCTCCTTCTTCTTCTTCTACTTCTTCTTCTTCTTCTTCTTCTTCTTCTTCTTCTTCTTCTTCTTCTTCTTCTTCTTCTTCTTCTTCTTCTTCTTCTTCTTCTCCTTCTCCTTCTTCTTCTTCTTCTTCTTCTTCTTCTTCTTCTTCTTCTTCTTCTTCTTCTTCTTCTTCTTCTTCTTCTTCTTCTTCTACTTCTTCTTCTTCTTCTTTTTCTTCTTCTTCTTCTTCTTCTTCTTCTCTTTCTGCTGCTTCTGCTTTTCCTGCTTCTTCTTCTTCTACTGCTTCTCTTTCTGCTTCTCATTCTGCTTCTGCTTCTTCTTCTGCTTCTCCTATTGTTTCTGCGGCGCTTCCTTCTCCTTCTCCTACTTCTCCTTCTACTTCTGCTTCTGATTCTTCTGCTTCTCCTGCTTCTTCTTCTGCATCTTCTTCTGCTTCTGCTTCTCCTTCTGCTGCTTCTTCTGCTTCTGTTTATCCTTCTGCTTATCCTTCTGCTTCTCCTTCTGCTTCTCCTTCTGTTTCTCCTTCTCGTTCTTCTGCTTTTACTTTTGCTTCTCCTTCTGCTTCTGCTGCAACTGCTACTGCTTCTGCTTCTTCTGTTTCTTCCGCTTCTCCTTCTCCTTTTGATTCTCTTTCTGCTTCTGCTTCTCCTTCAGCTTCTCATTCTGCTTCTCCAGATTCTGCTTCTTCTGCTTCTCCTGCTTCTCCTTCTGCTTCAGGTTCTGCTTCTGCTTCTTCGGATTCTTATGCTTCTGATTCTCCTGCTTCTGCTTCTTCTGCTTCCCCTCCTTCTCTTTCTGCTTCTCCTTCTGTTTCTGCTTCTCCTTCTGCTTCTGCTTCTTGTCCTTCTCCTGTTTCTTCTGCTTCTGCTTCTCCTGCTTCTGCTTCTTCTGCTTCTTCTGCTTTTCCTGCTTCTCTTTCTGCTTCTCCTTCTGCTTCTGCTCCTCCTTCTGCTTCTGCTCCTTCTATTTCTTCTGTTTCTTCTTCTTCTGCTTCTCCCGCTCTGCTTCTTCTGCTTCTCCTGCTTCTCGTTCTGCTTCTCTTCGTCGGCTTCTCTTTCTACTTCTCCTTCTGCTTCTTCTGATTCTGCTTCTTCTCCTTCTGCTTCTCCTTCTGCTTGTGCTTTTCCTTCTGCTTCTTCTTCTGCTTCTGCTTCTCCTTCTTCTGCTTCTACGTTTGTTTCTGCTTCTTCTGTTTTTCCTGCTTCTCCTTCTGCTTCTCATTCTTCTTCTCTATCTGTTTCTCCTTGTCGTTACTCTGCTATTACTTCTGCTTCTCTATCTGCTTCTGCGTC
>NW_012315984.1:0-2031 GCF_000151885.1 Dipodomys ordii
TGGGGGGAAGCATTGGTGGTGGAAGATTGTCAGCAGGAATGGAAATCTTTCGGATGGGTAAGTGAAGGCATCGAAGGAAGTAAGTCCAGCAGAAGTGTGGGGATGAGGGGTGGGGGCACGGAGAGGACCTGGCAGCCTGATGACTCGAGGCCAGGATGGAACTGAGGGAGTGTATTCCAGTCTCTTTTCAATTGGAAACTTAGAGGAGAATCAAGGTATGTAATTGACCGGCAAAAGACGATCCCGTGGCTTTCTGGCCCGGCGTGCTGTCCACAGTTTCCCGCAGCTAAGTAAAACTATGAGACCCCGCCCCCCCCGCCTTCGGGCTTCCCTGGAGTCCTGCTCCTAATTATCTCTTTAATATCTCTTTATCTTCCAGCCCCTGCTTCCTGACCGGATGGTGATATCTGAAGCACTCAGCGGCAACCAGACAGCCAGAGGGGAACGCGAGCCATCCATGCAGGTGGCGTAACCGTCCATCCTCACCCCCCCACCCCCGCAGGCGATTACTCGACCACGACCACGACCTCCGACCACCCCCCCCGCACCAAAATCCACAACCCTACCCTCGGAACAAAATAAAACAAATTTGCTTGAATCTCACGCTGCCTTTTGTTTGTAATTGACGCAATAGGCGAAGGGGAGGGATCTCATTTCTGGTGCCTGACGGGGGGGAGGGGCCGGGGGAATTGTAGAGGAGAGAGGAGGGGGCAGAGGGCATCTCCGTGTATCTGTGTGTGCGTGCGTGCATCTTTGAGGAAACTCAAACATCGGACGCGACAGAGCATGTATGTAGTCCAGTCGGACCAATTCACCACGTCTCTGTCTCTTGTCTCTCTGTTCCTGTTTCTCTATTTCTCTCTCTGTGTCTCTCTTTGTCTCTGTCTGTCTGTCTGTCTGTCTGTCTCTCTCTCTCTCTCTCTCTCGTTTGAATTTTCTCTCCCGCCCGCCCGCCCGCCCGCACTCCCTCCCTCCTTTTCCTCTCGACTTGCCAGTCAATCCTGGGGCTTGAGCTACTGTACTGGCGCTCCAACACACAACGGTCCCACTCCGAGCCTGCCTGCCTGCCTGCCTGCCTATGCATGGGCCCCATACTCCAACGAGGCACATCATCATCCCCACCCCACCCCTTCTCTGAAAAGAAGGCAGTCTCTCTCGGGGCCAGCCAGCCTGGGCCGGTTTTCTCAGTCAGTCAGTGCATGGTTTGTTTGTTCCTTTTTTTCCCCCATGCATTTCATGAGAGAAAACTGCAATTCACAAAACCACCACTAGATGGCGCGCGTTCGCCGTCGACAAGGTGGATGGGGCGGCGGGAGGGGCAAAACACGGGTCGGGTCAGTCATTCACTCAGTCAGTCAGTCCTCACCTACCCGGCAGTGGGGAGTGAGAGTTCTGACATACACATACATATAGGTTGTTATGATTCATTATTATCATCATTTGCTTTTCCTCTGTCGTAGCCATGACGACGGGGAGGGCGGAGGGAGGGGTTTCGACCGCCAGCCGACGTGTTGCGGAGGGGGAGAGGGAGGGGGAGGAGTCGCTCGTTCCCTGAATAGATCCGTCTCCCCTCCTCTCCACCATTCTCTCCCTCCCCACTACCCCCGCCCCCCACCCCGCGTTCGGGCTTCCCTGGAGTCCTGCTCCTAATTATCTCTTTAATATCTCTTTATCTTCCAGCCCCTGCTTCCTGACCGGATGGTGATATCTGAAGCACTCAGCGGCAACCAGACAGCCAGAGGGGAACGCGAGCCATCCATGCAGGTGGCGTAACTGTCCATCGTCAACCCCCCCACAGGCGATTACTCGACCACGACCACGACCTCCGATCCCCCCTCCCGCACCAAAATCCACAACCCTACCCTCGGAACAAAATAAAACAAATTTGCTTGAATCTCACGCTGCCTTTTGTTTGTAATTGACGCAATAGGCGAAGGGGAGGGATCTCATTTCTGGTGCCTGACGGGGGGGGTAGGGGGCGGGGGAATTGGAGAGGAGAGAAGAGGGGGCAGAGGGCATCTCCGTGTATGA
>NW_012315985.1:0-2031 GCF_000151885.1 Dipodomys ordii
GAAGAGCAGAAGCAGAACCTGAAGCGGAAGGAGAAGCAGAAGAAGCAGAATCTTTGAGAAGAAGAAGGAGAACCAGAAGGAGAAGCAGAAGCAGAAAGAGAAGCAAAAGCAGAAGGAGAAGCAGAAGAAACAGAAGAAGCAGAAGCAGTAGCAGAAGAAGCTGAAGATGCAGAAGCAGAAGGAGAAGCAGAAGGAAAAGCAGAAGAACGAGAAGGAGAAAGAGAAACAGAAGGAGAAGCAATAAGAGAAGCAGAACAAGGAGCAGGAGAAGGAAAAGCAGCAGGAGAAGCAGAAAGAGCAGCAGAAGGAGAAGCAGGAGAAGCAGAAACAGGAGAAGCATAAGCAGAAGAAACAGGAGAAGGACAAGAAGCAGAAGTAGAAGGAGAAGCAGAAACAGAAGGAAAAGCAGAAGGAGAAGCAGGAGAAGCAGAAGAAGCAGCAGCCGGAGAAGCAGAAGCAGAAGAAGCCGAAGATGCAGAAGCAGAACCTGAAGCAGAAAGAGAAACAGGAGAAGGAGAAGAAGCAGAATCTGGAGAAGCAGAAGGAGAAGAAGAAGCAGAAAGAGGAGCAGACGAAGAGAAGCAGAACGAGAAGCAGGAGAAGCAGAAGAAGAAGAAACAGAAGAAGGAGAAGTAGCAGAAGCAGAAGGAGAAGCAGAAGGAGAAGCAGAAAGAGAAGCAGAAACAGAAGGAGAAGCAGAAAGAGAAGGAGGGGAAGCAGAAGAAGCAGAAGCAGGAGAAGCAGAAGCATAAGAATCCGAAGAAGCAGAAGCAGAACCTGAAGCAGAAGGAGAAGCAGGAGAAGTAGAAGAAGCAGAATCTGGAGAAGCAGAATGAGAAGCAGAAGGAGAAGCAGAAGCAGAAAGAGAATCAAAAGCAGAAGTAGAAGCAGAAGAAACAAAAGAAGCAGAAGCAGTAGTCGTTGTAGCAGAAGCAGAAGGAAACGCAGTAGGAAAAGCAGAAAAACGAGAAGGAGAAGGAGAAGCAGAAGGAGAATCAGAAGGAGAAGCAGAAGAAGGAGAAGGAGAAGCAGAAGCAGAAGAAGCAGCAGAAGGAGAAGCAGAAGCAGAAGAAGATGCAGAAGGAGAAGCAGGAGAATCAGAAGAACCAGAAGCAGAAGAAGAAGCAGAAGTAGGAGAAGGAGAAGGAGAAGGAAGGGCAGCAGAAGCAATAGGAGAAGCAGAAGGAGAAGCAGAAGAATGAGAAGAAGGAAGAGAAGTAGGAGAAGCACAAATGCAGAAGCAGGAGAAGCAGAAACAGAAGATACAGAAGAAGAAGAAGAAGAAGAAGAAGAAGAAGAAGAAGAAGAAGAAGAAGAAGAAGAGGAGAAGAAGAAGCAAAAGGAGAAGGAGAAGCAAAAGGAGAAGGAGAAGCAGAAGGAGAAGAAGAAGAAGCAGAAGTAGAAGCAGAAGGAGAAGTAGAAGAAGGAGAAGGAGAAGGAGGAGCAGAAGGACAAGCAGCAGGAGAAGCAGAAAGAGAAGCAGGAGAAGCAGAAGAAGCAGAAGCAGGAGAAGCAGAAGCAGAAGAAAAAGAAGAAGCATGAGAAGCAGAAGCAGAGGGAGAAGGAGAAGATGTAGAAGCAGAAGGAGAAGCAGAAGGAAAAGCAGGAGAACTAGAAGGAGAAGGAGAAACAGAAGGAGAAGCAGAAGGAGAGGCAGAGGGAGAAGCCGAAGGAGAAGCAGGAAAAGCAGAAGAAGCAGAAGCAAAAGGTGAACCAAAAGAAGCAGGAGAAGCAGAAGCAGAAGAAGAAGCATAAGAACAAGCACAAGCAGAAGGAGATGCAGAAGGAGAAGGAGGAGAAGCAGAAGAAGCAGAAGCTGAAGGAGAAGCAGAAGTAGGAGAAGGAGAAGAAGAAGGAGGAGAAGCAGAAGCAGAAGGAGAAGCAGAAGCAGAATGAGTAGCAGAAAGAGAAGCAGGAGAAGCACAAGAAACAGAAGCAGGAGAACCCGAAAGAGAAGAAGCAGAAACAGAAGCAGAAGGAGAAACAGGAGAAGCTAAGAAGTAGAAGCAACTGAAGCAGAATCATAGCAAA
>NW_012315986.1:0-2030 GCF_000151885.1 Dipodomys ordii
GCTTCCCTCTTTCTCTTTCTGCTTCTCCTTCTGTTTCTGCTTCTCCTTCTGCTTCTGCTTCTTGTCCTTCTCCTGTTTTCTGCTTCTGCTTCTCCTGCTTCTGCTTCTTCTGCTTTTCCTGCTTCTCTTTCTGCTTCTCCTTCTGCTCCTTCTCCTTCTTCTGTTTCTTCTTCTTCTGCTTCTGCCGCTTCTGCTTCTTCTGTCTCCTGCTTCTCGTTCTGCTTCTCTTCGTCGGCTTCTCTATTTCTGCTTCTGCTTCTTCTGATTCTGATTCTTCTCCTTCTTCTTCTCCTTGTGCTTCTGCTTCTTCTGCATCTCCTGCTTCTCCCTCTGCATCTCCTTCTGCTTGTGCTTTTCCTTGTGCTTCTTCTTCCCATTCGGCTTCTCCTTCTCCTTCTTCTGCTTCTCCGTCTGCTTCTGTTTCTTCTGCTTTTCCTGCTTCTCCTTCTGCTTCTCCTTCTGTTTCTCCTTCTCGTTCTTCTGCTATTCCTTCTGCTTCTCTTTCTGCTTCTGCATCTTCAGCTTCTTCTGCTACTGATTCTGCTTCTTCTGTTTCTTCTGCTTCTCCTTCTGCTTCTGCTTCTCTTTTGTTTCTCCTTCTGCTTCTGCTTCTCCTTCTGCTCCTTCTCTTTCTTCTGTTTCTTCTTCTTCTTATTCTTCTGATCCTCCCGCTTCTGCTTCTTCTGCTTCTCCTGCTTGTCCTTCTCCTTCTGCTTCTCCTTCTCCTTTCTTCTCCTTCTCTTTCTGCTTCTTCTTCTGCTTCTTCTGATTCTCCAACTTCTCCTTCTTCTTCTCCTTCTGTTTCTGCTTCTTTTTCTGCTTCTGCATCTCCTTTTGCTTCACCTTCTGCTGCTCCTTCTCCTTCTTCTGTGTCTCCCTCTGCTTCTGCTTCTTATGCTTCTTCTTTTTCTTCTGCTTCTCCTGCTTCTGCTTCTTATGCTTCTACTGCTTCTTCTTCTACTTCTGCTTCTTCTGCTCCTTCTGCTTCTACTTCTCTTTCTGCTTCTGCTTCTCCTACTTCTTTTTCTGCTTCTTCTGCTGCTTTTCCTTCTGCTGCTTCTTCTACTTCTTCTTCTGCTTCTCTTTTTGCTTTTCCTTCTGCTTCTGCTTCTGCTTCTTCTGTTTCTCCTGCCTGAATTTCTGGTTCTACTTCTTCTGCTGCTTCTCCTTCTGCTTCTGCTTCTACTTCTGCTTCTGTTTCTGCTTCTTCTGCTTCTTCTCTTTCGGCTTCTCCTGTTCTGCATCTTGTGCTTCTCCTGCTTCGGCTTCTACTGCTTCTCCTTATGCTTCTCCTTATGCTTCTCCTTATGCTGCTGCTTGTTCTTCTTCTTCCTCTAATTCTTTTTCTTCTTCTTCTTCTTCTTCTTCTCTTTCTTCTGCTTCTGCTTTGCCTGCTTCTTCTGCTTCTACTGTTTCTCTTTCTGCTTCTCATTCTGCTTCTGCTTCTTCTGCTTCTCCTATTGCTTCTTTTGCACCTCCATACACTTCTCCTTCTCCTACTTCTGTTTCTCCTTCTGCTTCTGCTTCTTCTGCTTCTCCTGCTTCTCGTTCTGCATCTTTTTCTGCTTCTGCTTCTCCTTCTGCTGCTTCTTCTGCTTCTGCTACTCCTTCTGCTTCTCCTTCTGATCTGATTCTCCTTCTACTTCTCTTTCTGCTGCTCCTTCTCCTTCTTCTGCTTCTCCCTCTGATTCTTCTTCTTATGCTTATTCTTTTTCAACTACTTCTGCTTCTCCTGCTTCTGCTTCTACTTCTTCTCCTTATGCTTCTACTTCTCCTTCTTCTTCTCCTTCTTCTTCTTCTTCTTCTTCTTCTTCTTCTTCTTCTTCTTCTTCTTCTTCTTCTTCTTCTTCTACTTCTTCTTCTTCTTCTTCTTCTTCTTCTTCTTCTTCTTCTTCTTCTTCTTCTTCTTCTTCTTCTACTTCTTCTGTTTCTTCTTCTTCTTCTTCTTCTTCTTCTTCTTCTTCTTCTTCTTCTTCTACTTCTTCTTCTTTTTCTTCTTCTTCTTAATTCTTCTTCTTCTTCTTCTTCTT
>NW_012315987.1:0-2030 GCF_000151885.1 Dipodomys ordii
TCTCTCTCTCTCTCTCTCTCTTCTCATAATCTCTCTCCTCTCTCCTCCTCTCCTCTCTCTCATCATCATCCTCCTCCTCCTTCTTCTTCTTATTCTTCTTCTTCTTCTTCTTCTTCTTCTTCTTCTTCTTCTTCTTCTTCTTCTTCTTCTTCTTCTTCTCTTTCTTCTGCTTCTACTTTTCCTGCTTCTTCTGCTTCTACTGCTTCTCTTTCTGTTTCTCATTCTGCTTCTGCTTCTCCTTCTGCTTCTCCTATTGCTTCTGCTGCTCTTCCTTCTCCTTCTCCTACTTCTGCTTCTCCTTCTGCTTCTGCTTCTCCTTCTGCTTCTCCTTATATTTCTCTTTCTCCTTCTCCTTCTCGTTCTTCTGCTTCTAATTCTGCTTTTGCTTCTGCTACTTATGCTTCTTCTGTTTCTTTTGCTTCTGCTTCAGTTGCTTCTGCTTCTTAGCTTCTCCTGCTTCTCCTGCTTCTGTTTCTGCTTCTTCTTCTTCTCTTTCGGGTTCTCCTGCTTCTGCTTCTTGTGCTTCTCCTGCTTCTCTTTCTGCTACTCATTTTGCTTCTGCTTCCCCTTCTGCTTCTGCTTCTCCTCCTTCTCCTTCTCCATCGCCTACTTCTCCTTCTCCTTCAGCTTCTGCTTCTTCTGCTTCTCCTGCTTCTCCTTCTGCACCTCCTTCTGCTTGTGCTTGTTCTTATGCTTCTTCCTCTGCTTCTGCTTCTCCTGCTTCTTTTGGTTCACCTTTTGCTTCTGCTTCTTCTGATTTTCCTGCTTCTCCTTCGGCTTCTCCCTCTGCCTCTCCTTCTGCTTCTCCTTCTGTTTCTCCTTCTCCTTCTCGTTCTTCTGCTTTTCCTTCTGCTTCTCCTTCTGCTTCTACATCTTCTCCTTCTCCCTCTGCTTCTGCTTCTCATGCTTCTTCTTTTTCTTCTGCTTCTGCTTCTCCTGCTTCTTCTGCTTCTCCTGCTTCTCTTTCTGCTTCTCCTGCTGCTTGTCCTTCTGCTCCTCCTTCTCCTTCTTCTACTTCTCCTTCTGCTTCTACTTCTGCTTCTTCTTCTTCTCCTTCTGCTTTCCTGCTTCTCATTCTTCTTTTGCTTCTTCTTCTCCTTTTGCTTCTTCTTCTGTATCTTCTGTTTCTGCTTTTCCTGCTTCTGCATTTGTGCTTCTCCTGCTTCTCTTTCTTCTTCTCATTCTTCTGCTTCTCCTTCTGCTTCTCCTATTGCTTCTGCTGCCCTTCCTTCTCCTTCTCCTACTTCTGCTTCTTCTTCTGCTTCTGCTTCTTCTGCTTCTCCTTCTGCATCTTCTGCTTCTGCTTCTCCTTCTACTGCTTCTTCTGCTTCTGCTTCTGCTTCTCCTTCTGATTCTCCTTCTGCTTCTCCTTCTCCTTCTCGTTCTTCTGCTTTTCCTACTGCCTTTCCTTCTGCTACAACGACTACTTCTTCTGCTTCTTTTTTTTCTTCTGCTTCTACTTCTGCTTTTGATTCTCTTTTTGCTTCTGCTTCTCATTCTGCTTCTCCAGATTCTGCTTCTTCTACTTCTCCTGCTTCAGGTTCTGCTTCTGCTTCTTCGGATTCTTATGCTTCTGCTTCTTCTGCTTCCCCTCCTTCTCTTTCTGCTTCTCCTTCTGTTTCTACTTCACTTTCTGCTTCTCCTTCTGCTTCTCCTTCTCCTTCTCGTTCTTCTGCTTTTCTTTCTGCTTCTCCATCTGCTTCTACATCTTCTCCTTCTCCCTCAGTTCTGCTTCTCATGCTTCTTCTTTTTCTTCTGCTTCTGCTTCTCCTGCTTCTGCTTCTTCTGCTGCTCCTGCTTCTCTTTCTGCTTCTCCTTCTGCTTCTTCCTCTTCTGCTTCTGCTTCTCCTGCTTCTCCTTCTCCTTTTGCTCCGTCTTCTTCTTCTTCTTCTTCTCCTTCTTCTTCTTCTTCTTCTTCTTCTTCTTCTTCTTCTTCTTCTTCTTCTTCTTCTTCTCCTCCTTCTCCTTCTCCTTCTCCTCCTTCTCCTTCTTCTTCTAACAAACTTCTTCTTCTTCTTCTTCTTCTTCTT
>NW_012315988.1:0-2030 GCF_000151885.1 Dipodomys ordii
CAGCGGGGACACTGCAGGAACATAGTGGGACACAGCGGGGTACACAGTGGGACACAGCGGGACACAGCTAGGGACACAGCGGGGACAAATCGGCAGACAGCGGGGGACACAGCGAGGACACAGCGGGACACAGCGGCAACACAGAGGGGACTCAGCGGGACAAAGCGGGGGACACAGCGGGACACAGCGGGACACAGCGGGGGACACAGCGGGGGACAGCGGAGACAGAGAGGGGCCAAAGCAAGACACAGCGGTGACACAGCTGGACACAACGGAGTACACAGCAGGACACAGCCGGGCACACAGCGGGGACACAGTGGGACACAGCAGGGACCGAGCGAGACATAGCAGGACACAGCCGAACACAGCAGGGGGCACAGTGGGACACAGCGGGGGACCCAGCGAGGACACAGCGGGACACAGCGGGTGACACAGCTGTGGACACTGCGGGACACAGCGGGGAACACAGCAAGGACACAGCGGGACACAGCAGGACACAGCGTCCATACAGCGGGGACACAGTGTTACACAGCGTGGTACCCAGCTGTGGACACAACGGGACAGAGTGGGGGCACAGCGAGACACAGCGGGACACAGCGAGGACACAGTGGGACACATTGGTGACACAGCGGGGGACAGAGAAGGACACAGCAGCGGACACAGCGGGGGGCACAGCGCGACACAGCGGGGGACACAATGGGGACACAGCGGGACACAGCGGGGGACATAGCGAGGACACAGCGGAACATAGCAGGGGACACAGAGAGGACACAGCGGGACACAGCGAGACACAGCGGGACACAGCGTGGACACAGCAGTACATAGCAGGACACAGCAGGGACATAGCGGGGGACACAGCTGGGGACACAACGGGACACAGCTGGGGACACAGCGTGGACAGAGCGGAAAACAGCGGGACACAGCAGGGACACAGCGTCGATACAGCGGGGACACAGCGAGACACAGCAGGGAACAGAGGAATGAAACAGCGGGACCCAGTGGGACACAGAGTCGATACAGCAGGACACAACGGGGTACACAGCTAGGAACACAACGGGACACAGCAGGGGACACAGCGAGGACACAGCGGGAAATAGCGGGACACAGCGGGGGACCCAGCGGGACACAGCGGGAGACCCAGCGAGGACACAGCAGTACACAGCGGGACACAGCGCCGATACAGCGGGCACACAGAGTTACACAGCGTGGTACACAGCTGTGGACACAACGGGACACAGTGGGGGCACAGCGGGACACAGTGGGACACAGTGGGACACAGCGGGACACAGCGGGGGACACAGCGGGACACAGCGGGAGACCCAGCGAGGACACAGCAGGACACAGCGGGGGACACAGCAGGGAACACAGCGGGGGACACAGCAGGACACAGCAGGGAACACAGTGAGGACACAGCGTGGACACAGCGGGACACAGCGTCGATACAGCGGGCACACAGAGTTACACAGCGTGGTACACAGCGGAGGACACAGTGGGACACAGTGGGCTACCCAGTGAGGACACAGCGGGAACAACAGGGGACACAACGAGGACACAGCGGGGGACACAGCGGGGGACACAGCGGGACACAGTGGGGAACACAGCGAGGACACAGCGGGACACAGCGGGACACAGCATCGATACAGCGGGGACGCAGCGTTACACAGCGTGGTACCCAGCTTTGGACACAACGGGACACAGTGGGGGCACAGCCGGACACAGCGGGACACAGTGGGACACAGCGGGGACAAAGCGTGAGACACAGCGGGGGCAGAGAGGGAGACAGCAGGGGACACAGCGAGGAAACAGCGGGACACAGCGGTGACACAGCGGGGACTCAGCGGGGGACACAGTGGGACACAGCGGGGGAAACAGCGGGACACAGCAGGGGACACTGCGGGACACAGTGTGGGACAGAGCGTGGGACACAGCGAGACACAGCGGGGACAAAGCTGGACACAGCGGGGTACACAGAGGGACACAGCAGGGACACAGCGGGGAAACGGCGTGACACAAAAGGACACAGCTGGTGA
>NW_012315989.1:0-2030 GCF_000151885.1 Dipodomys ordii
GCGGGGACACAGAGGGACATTAGAGTTTACACAGCCAGGACACACCAGGGACACACCGGAACACAGTGGGGACAGAGCGGGGACACAGCCGGGGACACAGCGGGGCACAGCAGCACACAGTGGGGACACAGCGGGGGACAAATCGGGGGACACAAGGGGTGACACAGCGGGACACAGTGGGGTACACAAAGGGACAGACTGGGGGACACTGTACCGCACACAGTGGGACATATCGGGACATAGCGGGACACAGCGGGGAACACAGCGGGGGACACAGCAGGACACAGTGGGGAAATAGTGGGGGACACAGCAGGGGACACAGCGGGATACAGAAGGACACAGCGAGGACACAGCGGGACACAGGAGGACACAGCGGGGACACAGCGGGACACAGCGGGGGACACAGTGGGACACAGCGGGGACACAGCGGGGACACAGCAGGGACACAGCAGGGACACAGCGGGACACAGAGGGATACACAAAGAGGACACAGCGTGACACATGGGGACACAGCTTGACACAGCAGGGGACACAGAGAAGACACAGCGGGAAACAAATGGGGACACAGCAAGGACACAGCAGGACACAGCGCGAAAGAGCGGGACACAGCGGGGGACACAGCAGGGACACATCGGGTCACAGCGGGGACACAGTGGGGGACACAGCAAGGACACAGCGGGACACAGAAGGATACACAGCGATGACACAGCGTGACATATGGGGACACAGCAGGGACACAGCGGGGGACACAGCGGGACACAAAGGGGGACACAGAGGGACACAGTGGGACACAGCGGGGTACACAGCGGGACACAGCGGGGACACAGCAGGGGCACAGTGGGAAACAGCGGGACACAGCGGGGGACAAAGCGGGACACACCGGGATACAGCGGGACACAGCGGGGGCCACAGCCGGGGACACAGAGTCGCACACAGGGGAGAGTGTGGAGCACAGCAGGCACACAGTTTGGATACAGCCGCGGACCCAGCGAGGACACAGCGTGATATATGGGGACACAGCGGGACACAGCGGGACACAGCGGGGGACACAGCAGAGGACACCGAGGTGCACACAGCGGGAGAGAGTGGAACACAGCACGGACACAGCAGGGACACAGCGGGACATAGCATGGCCAAAGCGAGGACAGAGCGGGACACAGAGGTACACAGCGAGGGACACAGCGGGGGACAGTGGGGACAAGCCGGGGAACAACGGGGACACAGCGGGACACAGCTGGGACACAGCGGGGACACAGCGGGAGACAGGAGGACACAGTGGGGACACAGCGGTGACACAGCGGGGGACACAGTGGGACACAGCGGGGGACAAGGCGGGGGACACAGCGGGACACAGCGGGGGACACAGCGAAGACACAGCTGGACAAAGGGGGACACAGCGGGGGACAGCGGGGACACACATGCGGACAGCGGGGACACAACGGGACACAGCGGGGACACAGTAGGGACACAGCGGGTCACAGCCTGGACACACTGGGGGACACAGCGAGTACACAGCTGGACACAAATGGGGACACAGCGGGACACAGCGGGAAAGAGCGGGACACAGCCGGGGACACAGCCGGGGACACAGCGTGACACAGCAGGGGACACAGCGGGGACACAGCGGGACACAAATGGGGACACAGCAAGGACACAGCGGGACACAGCGGGAAAGAGCGGGACACAGCCGGGGACACAGCCGGGGACACAGCGGGACACAGCAGGGGACACAGCGGGGACACAGCGGGACACAGTGGGGACACAGCGGGACACAGCGGGACACATCGGGGGACACAGCAGGACACTGCAGGGTACACAGCGGGACACAGTTGGACACAGCGGGGACACAGCAGGGGACACAGCGGAAAAGAGCTTGACACAGCGGTGGACACAGGCGGGGACACAGCGGGACACCGCAAGAGACACAGCGGGGACACAGCGGGGAGACAGAGGGACATAGCAGTTACACAGCGAGGACACACCAGGGACACAGCGGGACACAGCAGGGACACAGCCGGGACCCAGGGTGA
>NW_012315990.1:0-2030 GCF_000151885.1 Dipodomys ordii
TGAGGAGAAGGGCGTCTGCGGCACTGGACGTCAAGGCGGCTGGGAATGGGTGGCCCAGCCTGGGCCTGGGGCGGGGATGATGGGCGGGCGCTGCAGAGTCGGAAGTGGCGCCGTGGCTCAGGTGGTAGAACATCAGCCCTGAGCAAGAAAGATGAGGGACAGCATCCAGGCCCTGAGTTCGAGCCTGAGCCTCCGGCGTCCCGGCTGGGGGGGGTGGGCATGGAGGGTGGGCACAGTGGCCCATACCTCAGGCCCAGACTGCCATCCTCCTGCGTCCCGTCCCTCTGAGTCTCCCCCTCCTGCCGGTGCCTCTGGGCTGCGTCCCTGGCCTCTGCTTCCTGGCTAGGTTCCCCCAGGCTGCTATGAACCCCCAGGGCCTTCCCATCTCTACCTCCGAGGGCTGGGATTACAGGCGTGTGCTACTACACCCGGCCCAGCTTGGTTGGTGTCGACCATCCTGCCATCTTTACCAGACTGTCCCCTCCCCATCACCAGTCATGTGACTAGGACTGTAGCAGTCTCCCCTCAAATACAGGGGATCCAGAATCTGCATGGCCCCCTCCCATTTTCCCTCCTGGCCTCCTCCAGCTCAACCCAAGAGATTTTCTGATGAGTCCCCGCCCTGCTGCCATCCCTCCCCCACCCCAAATGTGCCGGGTGCACGCGGCGCTCTCCTGCCACCCCCCCCCCCCGTGCAGCCCAGCACTGCCCAGCACAGCAGCGGAGCTCAGTCGTGACTGCCGCCCACCCCCTCCACGCCCCCCCAAGCGTCGCGTGACGCCGGTGCCCACGCCAACCAGCTGGGGCGGCCGCCAGCCATGCACACAGGCTGGGGTGTGCGTGTGTGTGTGTGTGTGTGTGTGTGCATGCTCAGGTACTGGGGCTTGAACTCAGGGCCTGGACGCTGTCCCTGAGCTGTTTGTGATCAAGGCTAGCGCTCTACCACTTGAACCACAGCACCGCTTCTGGCTTTTTCTGGGTATGTAGTACTGAGGAATCGAACCCAGGGCTTCTTGCATGCTAGGTAAGTGCTCTACCACTAGGCCACCTTCCCAGCCCAACACGCTAAGATTTCTGCCTGCTGGAATCTTCTGGCAAGTCCTCTGGAGCGGACCTCTCCAGGGCTAACTGCTCCTGGGGTCCCGCAGGCCACGGGGCGGGGGGGGGGGCTGGGATTCTGGTGCTGAGCTCCTAGGGCTGGCTGGAGTGGTGTCAGTGGCCTGCTGTGCGGGGCAGGGCCATGCTCCATGCGTGGTGCCCAGAGGGCTCCGTGCGGGGACTGCCCACCCCGTCTCCCGGCACTGGGCACAAGAGGGCCGGGCAGCTGCCGGGCAGGCCCAGGCCAGGCAGGTGAGGCGTGAGTTAGGCACGCAGTCTGGCTTAACCTGAATCTCACTGTCATAAACAGGCTGTGGCCGGGCAGGGTGTCTCACACCTGTAGTCCTAACCACCCAGGAGGCTGAGATCTGAGGATGGTGGTTAGAGGCTAGCCCAGGCAAAATGTCCATGAGACTCTGATCTCAACCAAGAGAAAGCTGCAAGTGGTGGCGCGCACCTGTCTTCTCAGAGACTTGGGAAGTAGAAACAGGAGGATCAAGGTTCAACCTGCACTGGCCACAAAGAAAAAAGAAAGAGTCCCTGTTTCATAATCAGAACAAGAACAGGCTGGGGGCATAGCTCATGTGCGCAGCCTCCCACCATCCCTCATCCCTCAGCAAGGACTGTGCCCTAAATTCAAACCCTGGGTCAGCCTATAAATAGCCAGGCATCGTGGCTCACGCCTGTCATCCCAGCTACTCAGGAGGCTGAGATCGGAGGATCGCAGTTTGAAGGCAGCCTGGCAGGAAAGTCCGTGCGACTCTTATCTCCAATGACTCAGCAAAATGACAGCGGGGCGCTGTGGCTCAAGTGGTAGAGCGCCAGCCTTGAGTAACAGAGCTCCGGGACTGAGTTCAAGCCCCAGGATTGGCACAAAAACCAACCACAGAGAGATGCCAGGTGCAGGTGGGTCATGCCTGGCATACCCATAT
>NW_012315991.1:0-2030 GCF_000151885.1 Dipodomys ordii
TAGAAGGAGATCAGAAGGAGAAGCAGAAGAAGGAGTAGCAGAAGCAGAAGTAATGCAGCAGCAGGAGAAGCAGAAGCAGAAGAAGATGCAGAACGAGAAGCAGGAGAAGCAGAAGAAGCAGAAGCAGAAGGAGAAGCAGAAGTAGGAGAAGGAGAAGGAGAAGGAAGGGCAGCAGAAGCAATAGGAGAAGCAGAAGAAGAAGCAGAAGCAGAATGAGAAGCAGTAGAAGCAGAAGAAGCAGGAAAAGCAGAAGCAGAAGAAAGAGAAGAAGAAGAAGAAGAAGAAGAAGAAGAAGAAGAAGAAGAAGAAGAAGAAGAAGAAGAAGAAGAAGAAGAAGAAGAGGAAGAAGAAGAAGAAGGAGCAGCATAAGGAGAAGCATGAGGAGAAGCATAAGGAGAAGCATAAGGAGAAGCAGTAGAAGCAGAAGCAGGAGAAGCAGAAGCAGAAGAAAAAGAATAAGCAAAAGAAGCAGAAGCAGAAGCAGTGGGAGAAGCAGAAAAAGGAGAAGGAGAAGGAGCAGAAGAAGGAGAAGCAGAAGCAGAAAGAGAAGCAGAAACAGAAGGAGAACAAGAAGGAGAAGCAGGAGAATTAGAAGAAGCAGGAGTAGAAGCAGAAAAAGGAGAAGAAGGAGAAGCAGAAGTAGAATCAGAAGAAACAGAAGAAGAAGAAGAAGAAGAAGAAACAGAAGCAAAAGAAACAGAAGAAGGAGAAGAGCAGAAGAAGAAGCAGAAGGAGAAGAAGAGGCAGAAGGAGAAGCAGAAAGAGAAGCAGGAGAAGCAGAAGATGCAGGAGAAGCACAAGAAGAAAATGGAGAAGGCAAAAGAGAAGGATTAGGAGTAGGAGAAGCAAAAGGATAAGCAGAAGCAGAAAGAGACGCAGAAGGAGAAGCAGCACGAGAAGTAGGAGAAGCAGAAGCAGGAGAAGCAGAAGAAAGAGAAGACGCAGAAGCAGAATGAGCAGCAGAAGAAGAAATTGAAGCAGAAGCAGAAGGAGAAGCAGAAGCAGAAGGAGAAGCAGAAGAAGGAGAAGGAGAAGAAGAAAGAGAAGCAGAAAGAGAAGCAGAACGAGAAGGAGGAGAAGCAGAAGCAGGAGAAGCAGAAGCAGAAGAAACAGAAGGAAAAGAAGCAGAAGAAGAAGCAGAAGCAGAAACAGAAGGAAAAGCAGAAAGAGAAGCAGGAGAAGCAGAAGAAGCAGCAGCAGGAGAAGCAGAAGCAGAAGAAGCCGAAGAAGCAGAAGCAGAACCTGAAGCAGAAGGAGAAGCAGGAGAAGCAGAAGAAGCAGAATCTGGAGAAGCAGAAGGAGAAGCAGAAGCAGAAAGAGAAGCAAAAGCAGAAGGAGAAGCAGAACTAGAAGCAGAAGAAACAGAAGAAGCAGAGGCAGTAGCAGAAGAAGCAGAAGATGCAGAAGCAGAAGGAGAAGCAGAAGTAAAAGCAGAAGAACGAGAAGGAGAAGGAGAAACAGAAGGAGAAGCAGAAAGAGAAGCAGAAGAACAAGCAGTAGAAGGAAAAGCAGCAGGAGAAGCAGAAAGAGCAGCAGAAGGAGAAGCAGGAGATGCAGAAACAAGAGAAGCAGAAGCAGAACAAACAGAAGAAGGACAAGAAGCAGAAGCAGAAGGAGAAGCAGAAACAGAAGGAGAAGCAGAAAGAGAAGGAGGGGAAGCAGAAAAAGCAGCAGCAGGAGAAGCAGAAGCATAAGAATCCGAAGAAGCAGAAGCAGAACCTGAAGCAGAATGAGAAGCAGGAGAAGCAGAAGTAGCAGAATCTGTAGAAGCAGAATGAGAAGCTGAAGGAGAAGCAGAAGCGGAAAGAGAATCAAAAGCAGCAGGAGAAGCAGAAGAAACAGAAGAAGCAGAAACAGTAGCAGTTGCAGCAGAAGCAGAATGAAAAGCAGAAGGAAAAGCAGAAGAACGAGAAGGAGAAGGAAAAACAGAAGCAGAAGCAGAAGGAGAATCAGAAGGAGAAGCAGAAGAAGCAGAAGGAGAAGCAGAAGCAGAAGAAGCAGCAGAAGGAGAAGAAGAAGCAGCAGAATGA
>NW_012315992.1:0-2029 GCF_000151885.1 Dipodomys ordii
TAAAAAGTAGTTTGATCATATTTATCCTCTTTTGCCCTATCAATTCACAATTAAACAGATGATTCCTGAAAGAATAGAGCAGATGACCAATCAAATTTATGAAGACATACTCAACATCCCTTGTGGTAAAATGCAAAGGAAACCAATATTGAAATTTCATCTTACTTTAGTCAAAATATGCAGTATCAGAAACACAAACAATAACAAATATTTTCAAGAATGTGGGAGTATGGGGAGAACTTAGAGATCATAGTTGGAAATTTAACCTAGTTCAAACAATTTGGAAATCAATATGGTGTTTTCTAAAAAGAAATATATATATATATATATATATATATATCAGAAAACATTCAGGAGGCATATGAACCAGGATATAATAGAGGCACTTGAAAACTTATACTTTTATTAACATTATGTACAACAGACAAGCTATAGACACAGATTTCAAGTTCTACAGGTGATGAAGGAATCAATGAAAAGTGTGACATCGATAAAGATGCATTAGGTTTACAAATTGCTTTGTTGAATACATACTCATTTGTACTAATAATTAAATAAATAATGATAATGATAATAATAAAGTAAATGTGGCATATATAAACAAGGAATATTATTCAGCCATAAAAAGAATGAGATTGTGTCATTTGCCAGAAAAATGAGTAGATTTGTACATGTAAAATCATGACCCAAGAGATATATACATAATTTTGTTAACATGCCTTGGACAACTTTCCCATACTGACAACACTAAGCTTAGAGAAACTTTTCTGTAAATATTCTACTCTTTGCCAAGAAATGTTCACAGAGTACATTTGTAGAGAAAAAATCTGATAGTTCATATTTCAAATTATCTTTACTGAGTATTACAAGAACTAAAGTATTAGCAATCCCACTCCTGGACATTTACAGGCCATACTACCAGCAGAAGCATTTTCATTGCAGCATTGTTTACCCTAGCTAATATTTGGAATCAACGAAGATAGCCTTCAGTGGAGTAATGGATCAAGAAAATGACTCTCTCTCTCTCTCTCTCTCTAATTCTGTTTCCATCAGAAAGAATGGCATTGCCTCATTCATAAGGAAATGAAAAGACTTGGAAGCAATCATATTAAATGAAGTAAGCCAGACCAAAAGAAACATAGGCTGCATGATTTCCCTAATTTGTAATAATTAGAAATGTGACTATAAATCTACAAGTACACGCAATGGTTATTAAAAGCAAAAATTATACATGGAGATGATTAGTTAAACAGGACTTTAAACATTCACACAGTGAGATGGAAGGAGGACATTCTTAGGAGAGGATCACAAGGTCTCAATAGCTCTGCTCATATGATCATATAAAATGATATTCATTGAAATACAGTCCAAGAAATGGAGACAAGGGATTTTATTTGTGGTTCTTTTCCTTCTTTTCTTTTTTTTTCCTTCTTTTTCACCTTTGTCTTTTATCTAAATAAATCTGACTTGGGGAGGATAAGAAGAAACACAGAAATAGTGGGATAAGGAGTGAACTAATTTAACAATGATACTCACTAGACACTATTTTGGAATTGAACTATACAACTTGGAGGGTCAGATCAGATAGTGGGGAGGGAAAACCTGGGAGAAAACAAGGAGAGGATAATACTGTTTGAACGGAAATGTAATTGTTATCTGACTATGTAACATTAAGCTCTCTGTATATGACCTTTACAATAATAAAATTAAGAAACAAAACAAAAAATAACATAGTGAACACCATATATATGAAATGGACATTTGTTTAGGGATTGTGTCATTATGGGTCAATAATAACTCATATCTACTCAATAACAAAGAGCTTGAAAGAACTATTTCAGTTTTATTTAATTATACTTACAAATACACTGAGAAAGTTTCTATTGCAATTATTTGTTATGAGTTTACAGTAGTATTGATTTCTTTGATTGATATATGATATATATGATATATATATGAGATATATATGATAAGCCATTATAGCTTATTAGAGTCTTATTTAAGTCATAACATACTTTCAAAATCAGCC
>NW_012315993.1:0-2029 GCF_000151885.1 Dipodomys ordii
TCTGTTTCTCTTTCTCCTTCTTGTTCTCCTGCTTCTCCTTCTGCTGCAACTGCTATTGCTTCTGCTGCTTCTGTTTCTTCTGCTATTCCTTCTGCTTTTGATTCTCTTTCTGCTTCTGCTTCTCCTTCAGCTTGTCATTCTGCTTCTCCAGATTCTGCTTCTTCTGCTTCTCCTGCTTCTCCTTCTGCTTCTGGTTCTGCTTCTGCTTCTTCGGATTCTTATGCTTCTGCTTCTCCTGCTTCTGCTTCTTCTGCTTCCCCTCCTTCTCTTTCTGCTTCTCCTCCTGTTTCTGCTTCCCTTTTGCTTCTGCTTCTTGTCCTTCTCCTGTTTCTTCTGCTTCTGCTTCTCCTGCTTCTGCTTTTTCTGCTTTTCCTGCTTCTCTTTCTGCTTCTGCTTCTCCTTCGGCTTCTGCTCCTTCTCCTTCTTCTGTTTCTTCTTCTTCTGTTTCTCCCGCTTCTGCTTCTTCTGCTTCTCCTGCTTCTCGTTTGGCTTCTCTTCGTCGGCTTCTCTTTCTACTTCTGCTTCTGCTTCTTCTGCTTCTGCTTCTTCCCTTTAGTTCTTCTCCTTCTGCTTCTGCTTCTTCTGCTTCTCCTGCTTCTCCTTCTGCATCTCCTTCTGCTTGTGCTTTTCCTTGTGCTTCTTCTTCTGCTTCTGCTTCTCCTTCTCCTTCTTCTGCTTCTCCGTCTGCTTCTGCTTCTTCTGTTTTCCTGATTCTCTTTCTGCTTCTCCTTCTGCTTCTTCTGTTTCTCCTTCTCCTTCTCGTTCTTCTGCTATTTCTTGTGCTTCTTTTTCTGCTTCTACATCTTCAGCTTCTTCTGCTACTGCTTCTGTTTCTCCTGTTTCTTATGCTTCTCTTTCTCCTTCTTCTGCTTCTCTTTCTGCTTCTGCTTCTTCTGATTCTCCAACTTCTCCTTCTCCTTCTCCTTCTGTTTCTGCTTCTCTTTCTCCTTCTGCTTCTCCTTCTGCTTCACCTTCTGCTGCTCCTTCTCCTTCTTCTTTTTCTCCCTCTGCTTCGGCTTCTGCATCTTATGCTTCTTCTGATTCTTCTGCTTCTACTTCTCTTTCTGCTTCTGCTTCTCCTGCTTGTTTTTCTGCTTCTTCTACTGCTTCTCCTTCTGCGGCTTCTTCTACTTCTCTTTCTGCTTCTCTTTTTGCTTCTCTTTCTGCTTCTGCTTCTGCTTCTTCTGTTTCTCCTGCCTGAATTTCTGGTTCTACTTCTTCTGCTGCTTCTTCTTCTGCTTCTGCTTCTCCTTCTGCTTCAGTTTCTGCTTCTCCACTTCTTCTCTATTGGCTTCTCCTGCTTCTGCATCTTGTGCTTCTCCTGCTTCTCTTTCTGCTTCTCATTCCGCTTCTGCTTGTCCTCCTGCTTCTCCCCCTTCTCCTTCTCCTACTTCTGCTTCTACTTCAGCTTCTGCTTCTCCTGCTTCTCCTTCTGCATCTCCTTCTGCTTGTGCTTCTCCTTATGCTTCTTCTTCTGCCTCTGCTTCTCCTTCTCCTTCTTTTGCTTCTCCTTTTGGTTCGGCTTCTTCTGCTTTTCCTGCTTCTCCTTCTGCTTCTTCTTCTTCTGCTTCTCCTGCTTCTCCTTCTGCATCTTCTTCTGCTTCTGCTTCTCCTTCTCCTTCTTCTGCTTCTCCTTCTGATTCTCCTTCTGCTTCTTCTTATTCTGCTTTACCTGCTTCTCTTTCTGCTTTCCCTTCTGCTTCTCCTTCTGTTTCTCCTTCTCCTTCTTGTTCTTCTGCTTTTCCTTCTGCTTCTCCTTCTGCTTCTGCTACAACTCCTACTGCTTCTATTCTTCTGTTTCTTCTGCTTCTCCTTCTGCTTTTGATTCTCTTTCTGCTTCTGCTTCTCCTTCTGCTTCTCCTTCTGCTTCTCCAGATTCTGCTTCTTCTGCTTCTCCTGCTTCTCCTTCTGCTTCAGGTTCTGCTTTTGCTTCTTCGGATTCTTATGCGTCTGCTTCTCCTGCTTCTGCTTCTTCTGCTTCCCGCGTCCTTCTCTTTCTGCTTCTCCTTCTGTTTCTGCTTCTCCTTCT
>NW_012315994.1:0-2029 GCF_000151885.1 Dipodomys ordii
CACTGTGTCCTCGCTGTTTCCCACGCTGTCTCCCGATTTGTCCCACGCTGTGTCAGGCTGTGTCCCGCTGTGGCCTCGCTGTGTCCCGCGCTGTGTCCCGCTGTGTCCTCGCTTTGTCCGCCGCTGTGTCCCACTGTGTCCCTCTGTGTACCCTGCTGTGTCCCGCTATGTTGCCGCACTGTCCCCGCTGTGTCTCGCTGTGTCCCGTGGTGTCCCGCTTTGTCCCCTGCTGTGTCCCCCAGTGAGTTCCCGCTTTGTCCCCGCAGTATCCCCCGCAGAGGCCCACGCTGTATCCCCGCTGTGTCCGGCTGTGTCCCCCGCTGTGTCCCCTGCTGTGTCCCGCTGTGTCCCCGCTGTGTCCCCCTCTGTGTCCCACCTGTGTCCCCCTTTGTGTCCCCCCTGTGTTCCCGTTGTCCCCTGGTGTGTCCCTGCTGTCCCTGCTGTGTCCCCCGCTGTGTCCCGCTGTGTCCCGCTGTGTCCCCTCTGTCCCCCGCTGTGTCCCGCTGTGTCCCTCTGTGTTCTCCGCTGTGTCCTTCTGGGTCCCCCGCTGTGTCCCGCAGTTTCCATACTGTGTCCCCTGCTGTGTCCCGCTGAGTCCTAGCTGTATCCCCCTCTCTGTCCCGTTGTGTCCTCACTGTGTCCCCTGCTGTGTACTGCTGTGTCCCCCTTTGTGTCCCGCTGTGTCCCGCTGTGTCCACGCTGTGTCCCGCTGTGTCCTGCTGTGTCCGAGCTGTGTCCCGCTGTGTACCCCACTGTGTCCAGTTGTGTCCCCCTTTGTGTCCCGCTGTGTCCCGCTGTGTCCACGCTGTGTCCCACTGTGTCTGCTGTGTCCCGGCTGTATCCCCGCAGTGTCCCCGCTGTGTCCCGCTCTGTTCCGCTGTGTCCCCCGCTTTGTCCCGCTGTGTCCCCGCAGTGTCCCCGCTGTGTCCCACTGTGTCCTGTGGTGTCCCGCTTTGTCCCCCGCTGTGTCCCCCGCTGAGTCCCCTCTGTGTCCCCACTATGTCCCGCTGTGTCCTCACTGTGTCCCCAGCTGTCTACCGCTTTGTCACCTGCTGTGTCGCGCTGTGTCGCGCTGTGTCCTCGCTGTGTCCCCCGCTGTGTCCTGCTGTGTCCCCGCTGTGTCCCCCGCTGTGTCCCGCTGTGTTCCCGCAGTGTCACCGCTGTGTCCCCACTGTGTCCCGCTGTGTCTTCCCTGTGTCCCACGCTGTGGCCCGCTCTGTCCCCCGCTGTGTCCCCCGCGTTGTCCTCGCTGTGTCCCTCTGTTTCCCTCTGTGTCCCCCGCTGTGTCCCGTTGTGTCCCCCGCTGTGTCCCCCGCTGTGTCCAACTTTGTACCATGCTGTGTCCCGCTGTGTCCCCTGCTGTGTCCCGCTGTGTCGCCAGCTGGGTCCAGCTGTGTCCCCCGCTGTGTCCCACTCTGTCCGCTGCTGTGTCCCCTGCTGTGTCCTGCTCTGTCCCCCGTTGTGTCCTGCTGTGACCAATGCTGTGTCCTGCTCTGTCTTCCGCTGTGTCCCGCTGTGACCAATGCTGTGTCCCTGCTGTGTCCCCGCCGTGTCCCGCTGTGTCCAGGCTGTGTCCCCGCTTTGTCCCGCTGTGTACCACGCTGTGTGCAGCTGTGTCCCCGCTGTATCCCCCTGTGGCCCCACTGTGTCCCGATGTGTCCCTGCTCTGTCCCCCGCTGTGTCCCGCTGTGTCCCCCGCTGTGTCCCGCTGTGTCCTCGCTGTGTCCCTCTGTGTCTAGCTGTGTCCCCCGCTGTATATACGCTGTGTCCTGCTGGGTCCCGCTGAATCCACGCTGTGTTCCCCGCTGTGTCCCGCTGTGTCCCCCGCTGTGTCCCCCGCTGTGTCCTGCTGTGTCCCCGCAGGTTCAACGCTGTTTCCTGCTGTGTCCCGCTGTGTTCCATGGTGTCCCGCTATGTCCCCCGCTGTGTCCCCCGCTGAGTCCCCGCTGTGTCCGCGCTGTGTCCCGCTGTGTACACTCGCTGTGTCCCCCGCTGTCTCCCGCTTTAACCCCGCTGTGTCGCGCTGTTG
>NW_012315995.1:0-2029 GCF_000151885.1 Dipodomys ordii
CAGCGAGGACACAGCGGGGGACACTGCGGGACACAGCGGGGAACACAGCGAGGACACAGCGGGACCCAGCGGGACACAGCGTCGATATAGCGGGTTCACAGCGTTACACAGCGTGGTACACAGCGCTGGACACAACGGGACACAGTGGGGGCACAGCGGGAAACAGCGGAACACAGTGGGACACAGCTGGGACAAAGCGTGAAACACAGCGGGGGACAGAGCGGGAGACAGCGGGGGACACAGCGAGGACACAGTGGGACACAGTGGGACACAGCGTCGATACAGCGGGGACACAGTGGGCCACAGCGGGGTACACAGCTGGGGACACAACGGGGCACATCGGGGGACACAGCAAGGACTCAGCGGAACACAGCGTGGGACACAGTGAGGACACAGGGGGACACAGCGGGACACAGAGGGACACAGCAGGAACAAAGCAGTAGACACAGCGGGACACAGCAGGGGACACAGCGGGACACAGCGGGGGACACAGGGAGGACAGAGCAGGACAAGGCGGGGACACAGCGGGAACTCAGCCGGGGACACAGCGGGGGACAAAGCGGGACACCACGGGACACAGCGGGACACAGCGGGGACAAGGGGGAGACAGAGCGGGACACAGCGAGGACACAGCGGGACACAGCGGGGGACACAGCAGGACACAGCGGGGGACACAGCGAGGACACAGCAGGACACAGCGGGGGACACAGCGAGGACACAGCGGGGGACACTGCGGGACACAGCAGGGAACACAGCGAGGACACAGCGAGACCCAGCGGGACACAGCGTCGATACAGTGGGGATACAGCGTTACACAGAGTGGTACACATCTGTGGACACAAGGGGCCACAGTGGGGGCACAGCGGGACACAGCAGGACACAGTGGGAAAAAGCAAGGACAAATCGTGAGACACAGCGGGGGACAGAGCAGGAGACAGCGGGGGACACAGCGAGGACACAGCAGGGCACAGCGGGACACAGCAGGGACAGAGCGGGACACAGCGGGACACAGCGGGGGATCCAGAGAGGACACAGCGGGACACAGCGGGGGACACAGCGAGGACACAGCGGGACACAGCGGGGGACCCAGCGAGGACACAGCGGGACACAGCGGGGTACACAGCGAGGACACAGCGGGACACAGCGGGGGACACAGCGGGACACAGCGGAGGACCCAGCGAGGACACAGCGGGACACAGCGGGGGACACAGCGAGGACACAGCGGGGGACACAGCGAGGACACAGCGGGACCCAGCGAGACACAGCGTCGATACAGCGGGGATACAGCGTTACACAGCGTGGTACACATCTGTGGACCCAACGGGACACAGGGGGGGCACAGCAGGACACAGTGGGACACAGCGAGGACAAATCGTGAGACTTAGCGGGGGACAGAGCGGGAGACAGCGGGGGACACAGCGAGGACACAGCAGGACACAGCGGGACACAGCAGGGACAGAGCGGGACACAGCGGGACACAGTGGGGGACCCAGCGAGGACACAGCGGGACACAGCGGGGAACACAGCGAGGACACAGCGGGGGACACTGCGGGACACAGCCGTGAACACAGCGAGGACACAGCGGGACACAGCGGGATACAGCGTCGATACTGCGGGGACACAGCGTTACACAGCGTGGTACACAGCTGTGGACACAACGGGACACAGTGGGGGCACAGCGGGACACAGCGGAACACAGTGGGACACAGCGGGGACAAAGCGTTAGACACAGCTGGGGACAGAGCGGGAGACAGCGGGGGACACAGCGAGGACACAGCGGGACACAGGGGGGGAAACAGAGGGACACAGCGGTGGACACAGGGGGAGAGAGTGGGGGACACAGCGGGACACAGCGGTGGAAACAGCGGGACACAGCGGTGGACCCAGCGAGGACCCAGCGGGACCCAGCGGGACACAGCGTCGATACAGCTGGGATACAGCCTTATACAGCGTGGTACACATCTGTGGACACAACGGGACACAGTGGGGGCACAGCGGGATAGAGCGGGACACAGTGGGACACAGCGAG
>NW_012315996.1:0-2029 GCF_000151885.1 Dipodomys ordii
TCAGGGACACAGCGGGACACAGCTTGGGACACAGCGGGAACACAGCAGGACACAGTCCGGGGACACAACGAGGACACAGCGGGACACAGCGGGACACAGCGTGGGACAAAGCGGGAGATAGCAGGGGACACAGCAAGGACACAGCGGGACACAGTGGCAACACATAGAGGACTCAGCGGGGGACACAGTGGGGGACAGAGAGGGACACAGCGGGACCCAGCGGGGACAAAGCGTGAGACACAGCGGTGGACAGAGCGGGAGACAGAGGCGGACACAGCGAGGACACAGCGGGACACAGCGGGGACACAGAGGTGGCTCAGGGAGGGCACAGCGGGGGACAAAGCGGGACACCACGGAACACAGAGGGACACAGCGTGAAACAGCGGTGAACCTGCGGGGACACAGCGGGACACAGCGGGGGACACAGCGGGACACAGCGGAACACAGCGTGAGACAAAGCGGGAGACAGCAGGGGACACAGCGAGGACACAGCAGCACACATCGGCCACAAAGAGGGGACTCAGAGGTGGACACAGCGGGGGACAAAGAGGGACACCACGGGACACAGTGGGACACAGTGGGACACAGCGGGACACTGCGGGGACACAGCAGGACAAAGCGGGGGACACAGCGGGACACAGCGGGCACAGAGCGGGGACACAGCGGGACACAGCGGGACACAGCGGGGACAGAGCGGGACATAGTCGGACACAGCGGGACACAGCGGGGGACACAGCGGAAGACAAATAGGGACACCACGGAACACAGCGGGACACAGCAGAAACAGCAGTGACACTGCGTGGACACAGTGGGACACAGCGGGGGACACAGCGGGACCCAGTGGGGGACAGAGCGGGACACAGTGGGGGACACAGCCGGACACAGCAAGGGAAACAGTGGGGGACACAGCGGGACACAGCGGGACACTGCGAGGACACAGCGGGACAGAGCGGGACACTGCAGGGCACAGCGGGGGACACAGCGGGACACAGCGGGGGACAAAGCGAGGACACAGCGGAACACAGAGTGGGACACAGTGAGGACACAGCAGGACACAGCGGGACACAGCCGGACACAGCCGGGTCCCAGCAGTGGACACAGCGGGACACAGCGGGGGACACAGCGGGACACAAAGGGAGACACATGGAGGACTCAGCGGGACAAAGCGGGGACACAGCGGCGACTCACCGGGGGGACACAGCGGGGGACAAAGCGGGACACCACAGAACACAGTGGGAAACAGGGGGACACAGAGGGGAAACTGCGGGGACACAGGGGGACAAAGCGTGGGACACATAGGGACACAGCGGGGGACACAGTGGGGGACACAGCGGGACACAGCGGGACTCAGCGGGGACAGAGCAGGACACAGTCGGACACAGCGGGGGACACAGCGGGAGACAAAGAGGGACACCACGGAACACAGTGGGACACAGCAGGAAACAGCAGTGACACTGCGGGGACACAGTGGGACACAGCGGGGGACACAGCGGGACACAGAGGGGGACAGAGCGGGACACAGTGGGGGACACAGCCGGACACAGCAAGGGAAACACTGGGGGACACAGCGGGACACAGCGTGACACAGCGAGGACACAGCGGGACAGAGCGGGACACTGCAGGGCACAGCGGGGGACACAGCGGGACACAGTGGGGGACAAAGCGAGGACACAGCGGAACACAGAGTGGGACACAGTGAGGATACAGCGGGACACAGCGGGACACAGCCGGCTCCCAGCAGTGGACACAGCGGGACACAGCGGGGGACACAGCGGGACAGAGAGGGAGACACATGGAGGACTCAGCGGGACAAAGCGGGGACACAGCGGCGACTCACCGGGGGACACAGCGGGGGACAAAGCAGGACACCACAGAACACAGTGGGAAACAGCGGGACACAGCGGGGAAACTGCGGGGACACAGGGGGACAAAGCGTGGGACACATAGGGACACAGCGGGGGACACAGTGGGGGACACAGCGGGACACAGCGGGGAACACAGCGAGGGCACAGCGGGACCCAGCCGTTGA
>NW_012315997.1:0-2029 GCF_000151885.1 Dipodomys ordii
TCATGTCTCGCTGTGTCCCATGCTCTGTCCCCCACTCTGTTCCGCTGTGTCCCCCGCTCTGTCCCGCTGTGTCCCCCGCTGTGTCCCGCTGTGTCCCCTCAGGGTCACCGCTGTTTCCCGCTGTGTCCCGCTGTGTTCCAGCTCTGTCCCGCTGAGTCCCCACTGTATCGACGCTGTGTCCCGCTTGGTCCCGCTGTGTCCTCGCTGTGTTCCCCGTTGTGTCCCGCTTTTTACCCCTCTCTGTCCCACGCTGTGTCCCGCTGTGTCCTGCTATGTCCCTGCTGTGACCCGCTGTGTCCCGACTGTGTCCCCGCTGTGTCCCGCTGTGTAACCTGCTGTGTCCAGCTTTATCCCCGCTGTGTCTCGCTGTGTCCCACGCTCTGTCCCCCACTGTGTTCCGCTGTGTCCCACGCTGTGTCCTGCTGTGTCCCCCGCTGGGTCCCGCTGGGTCCCAGCAGGGTCACCGCTGTTTCCCGCTGTGTCCCGCTGTGTTCCGTGGTGTCCCGCTTTGTTCCCCGCTCTGTCGCCCGCTGAGTCCCCGCTGTGTCCCCGCTGTGTCCTGCTGTGTTCTCGCTGTGTCCCCAGCTGTCTCCCGCTCTGTTCCCCGCTGTGTCTGATGTTTTGCCCCACTTTTCCCACTGTGTCCCGCTGTGTCCTGCTGTGTCCCCCATTGTGTCCCTTTGTTTCCCCAGCTGTGTACCCCGCTGTGTAACGCTGTGTCCCCGCTGTATCGCCGCTGTGTCCCGCTGGGTCCCGCTGTGTCCTCGCTGTGTCTCCGGCTGTTTCCCGCTGTGTTCCCCGCTGTGTCCTGCTGTGTCCCCCGCTGTGTCCCCGCTTTGTCCCGCTATGTCCTGCTGTGTCTCGCTGTGTCCCGCTGTGCTCTCAGTGTGTCCCCTGCTGTGTCACTGTGTCCCCCGCTGTGTCCCCCGCTGTGTCCTGCTGTGTCCCCCATTGTGTCCCACTGTGTCCCCCGCTGTGTCCCGCTGTGTCCCGCTGTGTCCCGATGTGTCCCCTGCTGTGTCCCTGCTGTGTCCTCACTATGTCCCTGCTTTCTCCCGGTGTGTCCCTGCTGTACCCCGCTGTGCCCCCGCCATGTCCCTCTGTGTCCCCTCTGTGTCCCCGCTTTGTCCCGCTCTGTCCCGCTGTATCCCCCTCTGTGTCCCTGCTGTTTCCCCACTGTATCCCGCAGTGTCCCACTCTATCCCCGCCGTGTCCCCCGCTGTGTCCCTCTGTGTCCCCCGCTGGGTCCCGCTGGGTCCTGCTCTGTCTCCGCTGTGTCCCCTGCTGTGTCCCCGCTTTGTCCCCACTGTGTCCCGCTACGTCCCGATGTGTTCTCTCTGTGTCCCCTGCTTTGTCCCGCTGTGTCCCCGCTGTGTCCCGCTGTGTCACCATTGTACCCGGTGTGTCCCAGCTGTCCCCCGCTGTGTCCCCCGCTGTGTCCCCCACTGTGTCCGGCTGTTACCCGTTGTGTCCCTGCTGTGTCCCACTATGTCCCCCTGTTTCCCCTGCTGTATCCCGCTTTGTCCCGCTTTGTCCCCCGCTGTGTCCCGATATGTTCACGCTGTGTCCCCCTCAGTTTCCCGCTGTGTCCCTGATGTGTCCCCGCTGTGTCCTCCACTGTGTGCGGCTGTGTCCCCCACTGTGTCCCGCTGTGTCCCCAGCTGTCTCCCACAGTGTCCCTCTGTGTCCTTGATGTGTCCCCGCAGAGTCCCTCGCTGTGACCCGCTGTGTCACGCTGTGTCCTCGCTGTGTTCCCGGTTGTGTCCCGCTGTTTCCCGCTGTGTCCTCGCTGTGTCCCCGCTGTGTTCCCGCTGTGTCCCGCTGTGTCCTCGCTGTGTCCCCGCTGTGTCCCTGCTGAATCCCGCCGTGTTCCCCACTGTGTCCCCCGCTGTGTCCCGCTGTGTCCCGCTGTGTCCCCCGCTGTCTCTCACTGTGTCTCGCTGAGTCCCTCTGTGTCCCGCCGTGTCCCCCGCTGTGTCCACCGCTGTGTCCGCCTATGTCCCGCTGTGTCCATGCATTTTCCCCGCTG
>NW_012315998.1:0-2029 GCF_000151885.1 Dipodomys ordii
GAATGAGAAGCAGAAGGAGAAATTGAAGCAGACGCAGAAGCAGAAGGAGAAGCAGAAGCAGAAGCAGAAGAAGGAGAAGGAGAAGCAGAAAGAGAAGCAGAAAGAGAAGCACAACGAGAAGCAGGAGAAGCAGAAGCAGGAGAAGCAGAAGCACAAGAAACATAGGAAGGAGAAGAAGCAGAAGCAGAAGGAGAAGCAGAAACAGAAGGAAAAGCAGAAAGAGAAGCAGGAGAAGCAGAAGAAGCAGCAGCAGGAGAAGCAGAAGCAGAAGAAGCAGAAGCAGAACCTGAAGCAGAAAGAGAAGCAGGAGAAGCAGAAGAAGCAGAATCTGGAGAAGCAGAAGGAGAAGCAGGAGAAGCAAGAGAAGCAAAAGCAGAAGGAGAAGCAGAAGAAGAAAGAGAAGCAAAAGCAGAAGGAGAAGCAGAAGAAACAGAAGAAGCAGAGGCAGTAGCAGAAGGAGAAGCAGAAGGAAAAGCAGAAGAACGAGAAGGAGAAGGCGTAAAACGAGAAGGAGAAGGAGAAACAGAATGAGAAGAAGAAAGAGAAGCAGAAGAAGGAGCAGGAGACGGAAAAGCAGCAGGAGAAGCAGAAAGAGCAGCAGAAGGAGAAGCAGGAGATACAGAAACAGGAGAAGCAGAAGCAGAAGAAACAGGAGATGGACAAGAAGCAGAAGCAGAAGGAGAAGCAGAAACAGAAGGAGAAGCAGAAAGAGAAGGAGGGAAGCAGAAGAAGCAGAAGCAGGAGAAGCAGAAGCATAAGAATCCGAAGAAGCAGAAGCAGAACCTGAAGCAGAAGGAGAAGCAGGAGAAGCAGAAGAAGCAGAATCTGGAAAAGCAGAATGACAAGCTGAAGGAGAAGCAGAAGCAGAAAGAGAATCAAAAGCAGAAGGAGAAACAGAAGAAACAGAAGAAGTAGAAGCAGTAGCAGTTGTAGCTGAAGCAGAAGGAGAAGCCGAAGGAAAAGCAGAAGAACAAGAAGGAGAAGGAGAAACAGAAGGAGAAGCAGAAGGAGAAGCAGAAAGAGAAGCAGGTAAAGCAGAAGCAGAAGAAGGAGAAGGAGAAGCAGAAGCAGAGGAAGATGCAGAAGGAGAAGCAGGAGAAGCAGAAGAAGCAGAAGCAGAAGGAGAAGCAGGAAAAGCAGAAGAAGCAGAAGCAAAAGAAGGAGAAGGAGAAGCAGAAGAAGAAGAAGGAGCATAAGGACAAGCACAAGCAGAAGGAGATGCAGAAGGAGAAGCAGGAGAAACAGAAGAAGCAGAAGCTGAAGGAGAAGCAGAAGTAGGAGAAGGAGAAGGAGGAGAAGCAGAAGCAGAAAGAGAAGCAGAAGCGGAATGAGAAGCAGAAAGAAAAGCAGGAGATGCACAAGAAGCAGAAGCAGGAGAAGCCGAAAGAGAAGAAGCAGAAGAAGCAGAAACAGAAGCAGAAGTAGAAGCAGAATCAGAAGGAGAAGCAGCAGAACAAGTAGAACCAGAAATTCAGGCAGGAGAAACAGAAGAAGCAGAAGCAGAAAGAGAAGCAAAAAGAGAAGCAGAAGGAGAAGTAGAAGAAGCAGCAGAAGGAGAAGCAGCAGAAGAAGCAGAAAAACAAGCAGGAGAAGCAGAAGCAGAAAGAGAAGTAGAAGCAGAAGAAGCAGTACCAGAAGAAGAAGCAGTAGAAGCATAAGAAGCAGAAGCATGAGAAGCAGAAGCAGAAGAAAAAGAAGAAGCATAAGAAGCAGAAGCAGAGGGAGAAACAGAAGTAGGAGAAGGAGCAGCAGAAGGTGAAGCAGAAGGAGATGCAGAAGCAGAAAGAGAAGCAGAAACAGAAGGTGAAGTTGGAGAATCAGAAGAAGCAGAAGCAGAAAGAGAAGCAGAAGAGGGAGAAGGAGAAGCAGAAGCAGAAGGACAATCAGGAGAAGCAGAAGAAGCAGAAGCGGGAGAAGCAGAAGAAGAAGAAGAAACAGAAGAAGGAGAAGGAGCAGAAGGAGAAGCAGAAGCAGAAGGAGAAGCAGAAATAGAAACAGAAGCAGAAGAAGCATTTGCAGGAGAAGCAGA
>NW_012315999.1:0-2029 GCF_000151885.1 Dipodomys ordii
CGGGGGACACAGCGAGGACACAGCGTGTTTACAGAGGGGTACACAGCCGGACACAACGGGGACACAGCGGGGACACAGCGGGACACAGCGGGTCACAGCAGGGACACAGCGGGACACAGCGGGACACAGCGGGGGAAACATTGGGACAAAGCGGGGGACACAGCGAGGACACAGCGGGACACAGCGGGGGACAAAGTGAGGACACAGCGGGACACAGAGGGGGACACAGAGAGGACACAGCGGGGGACACAGCGGGGGTCACAGCGGAACACAGCGGGACACAGCGGGGGACACATTGGGGACACAGCGGGGACACAACGGGACTCAGCGGGGTACAAACCAGTACACAGCGGGACACATTTGGACACAGCGGGACATAGCGGGGGACACAGCGGGACACAGAGGGGGTCACAGAGGGGTACACAGCGGGACACAGCAGGGAACACAGCGAGGACACAGCGGGACCCAGCGGGACACAGCGTCGATATAGAGGGGACACAGCGGAACAAAGCGGGTACACAGCTGGGGACACAAAGGGACACATAGGGGGACATAGCAATGATACAGCAGAACACAGCGTGGGACACAGCAAGGACAGAGCGGGACACAGCGAGACACTGCTGGACACAGCAGGGACACAGCAGTAGACACAGCGGGACACAGCGGGGGACACAGGGAGGACACAGCGGGATGCAGTGGGGACACAGCGGAGACTCACCTGGGGACACAGCGGGGGACAAAGCGGGGGACAATGCGGGACTAAACGGGACACAGCGGGACACAGTGGGGACACTGCCGGAACATAGCGGGACACAGCAGGGTACACAGTGGGACACAGTGGGACACAGCGGGGGACAAAGCGGGTACAGAGCGGGACACAGCGCGGGACAAAGCGAGGACACAGCGGGACACAGCGGGACACAGCGTGGGACAAAGCGGAAGACAGTGGGGGCCACAGCGAGCACAAAGCGGGACACAGCGGGACAGAGCATCGATACAGCGGGGACACAGCGCGACTCAGTGGGGGACACAGCGGTACACAGCGGGACACAGCGGGACAAAGCGGGACACAATGGGGGACACAGAGGAACACAGAGGGGGACACAGACGGGTACACAGCGGGACACAGCGGGGAACACAGCGAGGATACAGTGAGGACACAGCGGTTTACACAGCTGGGGACACAAAGGGACACATCGGGGGACACAGCGAAGACACAGCGCAACAAAACGAGGGACACAGCGAGGACACATCGGGACACAGCGTGACACAGCGGGGACACAACAGGGACACAGCGGGAAACAGCGGGGAACAAAGCGAGGACACAGCGGGACCCAGCGGGACACAGCGGCACACAGCGGTCACAGCGGGGGACACAGCAAGGACACAGCGGGACACAGCGGGGGACACAGCGGGACACAGCGGGGGACACATCGGGACATGGCAAGACACAGCAGGGGACACAGCGGGACACAACGGGGGACACAGTGAGGACACAGTGGGACAGAGCGGGGGATACAGCGAGGACACAGCGGGACACAGCGGGAGACAGCGGGGGCCACAGCGGGGGACACAGTGGGACCCAGCGGGGGACACAGCAGGAAACACAGCGGGACACAGCTGGCGACACAGCGGGGGACACAGAGGGGGACACAGTGGGACACAGCGGGGGACACAGTGAGGAAAAAGCGGGACACAGCAGGGACACAGCGAGGACACAGCGCGGGACATAGCAGGGGACACAGCAAGGACACAGCGGGACACAGCGGGGACAAAGCTTGAGACACAGCTGGGGACAGAGCGGGACACAGCGGGGGACTCATCGAGGACACAGAAGGACACAGCGGGGACACAGCGGGGACTCAGCGGGGGACACAGCAAAGGACAGAGTGGGGGACACAGCGGGACACAGCGGGGAACACAGCGAGGACACAGCGGGACCCAGCGGGACACAACGTCGAAACAGCGACGACACAGGGGGACACAGCGGGCTACAGAGCTGGGACACATGGGACACAGTGGGGGTCAC
>NW_012316000.1:0-2029 GCF_000151885.1 Dipodomys ordii
GGAGAAATTTGAAGCAAAAGCAGAAGGAGATTTTTGTAGTAGATTGTAGTAGGAGAAGGAGAAGGAGAAGCTGAAAAAGAAGCAGAATGAGAAGCAGGGGTATTTTTTAGCTGGAGATGCAGAAACAGAAAATATCAGATGAAGGAGAAGAAGCAGAAGCAGAAAGAGAAGCAGAAACAGAAGGAAAAGCAGATAGAGAAGCAGGAGAAGCAGAAGAAGCAGCAGCAAGAGAAGCAGAAGCAGAAGAAGCAGAAGAAGCAGAAGCAGAACCTGAAGCAGAAGGAGAAGCAGGAGAAGCAGAAGAAGCAGAATCTGGAGAAGCAGAAGGAGAAGCAGAAGCAGAAAGAGAAGCAAAAGCAGGAGAGCAGGAGTAGAAGCAGAAGAAACAGAAGAAACAGAGGCAGTAGCAGAAGAAGCAGAAGATGCAGAAGCAGGAGGAGAAGCAGAAGGAAAAGCAGAAGAACGAGAAGGAGAAGGAGAAACAGAAGGAGAAGCAGAAAGAGAAGCAGAAGAAGGAGCAGGAGAAGGAAAAGCAGCAGGAGAAGCAGAAAGAGCAGCAGAAGGAGAAGCAGAAGATGCAGAAACAGGAGAAGCAGAAGCAGAAGAAACAGGAGAAGGACAAGAAGCAGAAGCAGAAGGAGAAGCAGAAACAGAAGGAGAAGCAAAAAGAGAAGGAGGGAAGCAGAAGAAGAAGGGGAAGCAGAAGCATAAGAATCCGAAGAAGCAGAAGCAGAACCTGAAGCAGAAGGAGAAGCTGGAGAAGCAGAAGAAGCAGAATCTGGAGGAGCAGAATGAGAAGCTGAAGGAGAAGCAGAAGCAGAATGAGAATCAAAAGCAGAAGGAGAAGCAGAAGAAACACAAGAATATAATCAGTAGCCGATGTAGCAGAAGGAGAAGCAGAAGGAAAAGCAGAAGAACAAGAAGGAGAAGGAGAAGGAGAAACAGAAGGAGAAGCAGAAGGAGAAGCAGAAAGAGAAGCAGGTAAAGCAGAAGAAGCAGAAGCAGAAGGAGAATCAGAAGGAGAAGCAGAAGAAGGAGAAGGAGAAGCAGAAGCAGAAGAAGATGCAGAAGGAGAAGCAGGAGAAGCAGAAGAAGCAGAAGGAGAAGCAGGAAAAGCAGAAGAAGCAGAGGCAAAAGTAGAAGCAAAAGAAGGAGAAGGAGAAGGAGAAGCAGAAGAAGAAGCATAAGGACAAGCACAAGCAGAAGGAGATGCAGAAGGAGAAGCAGGAGAAGCAGAAGAAGCAGAAGCTGAAGGAGAAGCAGAAGTAGGAGACGGAGGATAAACAGAAGCAGAAGGAGAAGCAGAAGAGGAATGAGAAGCAGAAAAAGAAGCAGGAGAAGCACAATAAGCAGAAGCAGGAGTAGCCGAAAGAGTAGAAGCAGAAGAAGTAGAAACTGAAGCAGAAGTAGAAGCAGAAGCAGAAGGAGAAGCAGCAGAAGAAGTAGAACCAGAAATTCAGACAGGAGAAACAGAAGAAGCAGAAGCAGAAGGAGAAGCAAAAAGAGAAGCAGAAGGAGAAGTAGAAGAAGCAGCAGAAGGAGAAGCAGCAGAAGAAGCAGAAAAACAAGCAGGAGAAGCAGAAGCAGAAAGAAAATTAGAAGCAGAAGAAGCAGAAGCAGAAGAAGCAGTAGAAGCATAAGAAGCAGAAGCAGGAGAAGCAGAAGCAGAAGAAAAAGAAGAATCATAAGAAGCAGAAGCAGAAGCAGAGGGAGAAACAGAAGAAGGAGAAGGAGCAGCAGAAGGTGAAGCAGAAGGAGATGCAGAAACAGAAAGAGAAGCAGAAACAGAAGGAGAAGAAGAAGGATTAGTTGGAGAATCAGAAGAAGCCGAAGCAGAAAGAGAAGCAGAAGAAGGAGAAGGAGAAGCAGAAGCAGAGGAAAGGAAGGAGAAACAGAAGAAGCAGAAGCGGGAGAAGCAGAAGAAGAAGAAGAAACAGAAGAAGGAGAAGGAGCAGAAGGAGAAGCAGTAGCAAATGGAGAAGCAGAAAGAGAGGCAGAAGAAGCAGTAGCAGGAGAAGCAGAAGCAGAA
>NW_012316001.1:0-2029 GCF_000151885.1 Dipodomys ordii
CTACTTCTCCTTCTTCTATTTCTCTCTCTGCTTCTCAAGACTTCTCAATCTACTTCTCTTCATCTACTTCTCTTCTACTCTGCTTCTCCTCTGCTTCTCCAGATTCTGATTCTTCTCCTTCTCCTGCTTCAACTTCTGCTTCAGGATCTACTTCTGTATCTTCAGCTTCTTCTGTTTCTGCTTCTCCTGCTGCTGCTTCTTCTGCTTCTCCTGCTTCTCCTTCTGCTTTTCCTTCTGTTTCTGCTTCTGCTTCTTCTCCTTCTTCTGTTTCTTCTGCTTTTGCTTTTCCTGCTTCCGCTTCTCCTGCTTCTCGTTCTGCTTATCTTTCTGCTTCTCCCTTTCCTTCTCCTTCTTCTTCTGCTTCTCCTTCTGCTTCAATTTCTCCTTCTGCTTCTCATTCTGCTTCTGCGTCTTCTGTTTTTTTCTGCTTCTCCTGCATCTGCTTCTTCTGCTTCTCCTGCTTCTAGTGCTGCTTCTCCTTCTGCTTCTCTTTCTGCTTCTGCTTATCCTTCTGCTTCTCCTACTCCTAATCCTTCTCTTTTGCATTCTCCTTCTTCTTCTTCTGCTTCTCCTGCTGCTTCTGCTTCTGTTTATTCTACTATTTCTGTTTCTTCTGCTTCTGCTTCAGATTGTGCTTCTTCTGTTTCTCCTTCTGCTTCACATTCTCCTTCTGCTTCTTCGGCTTCTTCTGTTTCTTCTGCTTCTGCTTCTCCTGCTTCTTCTGCTTCTCCTGCTTCTCTTTCTGCTTCTCCTTCTTCTTCTGCTTCTCCTTCTGCTTCTGCTTCTGCACTTCTCCTTCTTCTGTTTCTTTTGCTTCTGTTTCTTCTGCTTCTTCTTCTTCTGTTTCTTCTGATTCTACTTCTGCTTCTCCTGCTTCTCCTTCTCTTTCTGCTTCTAGTTTTACTTCTTCTGATTCTCCTGCTTCTCCTACTTGTTCTCCTTCTGTTTCTGCTTCTCTTTCTGCTTCTGCTTCTCCTTCTGCTGCTCCTTCTCCTTCTTCTGCTTCTGCTTCTGATTCTGCTTCTTATGCTTATTCTTTTTCTTCTGCTTCTGCTTCTCCTGCTTCTGCTTCTTCTGCTTCTACTGCTTCTCCTTATGCTTCTCCTTCTCCTTCTCCTTCTCCTTCTTCTTCTTCTTCTTCTTCATCTTCTTCTTCTTCTTCTTCTTCTTCTCTCTCTCTCTCTCTCTCTCTCTCTCTCTCTCTTCTATGCTCTGCTTTCCTGCTCTCTGCTCTACTGCTCTCTTCTGCTCTCATCTGCTCTGCTCTCCTCGGCTTCTCCTGTGCTCTGCTGCTCTCTTTCTCGTCTCCTGCTTCTACTCTATCTGCGTATCTGCTTCTCTGCTTCTCCTTCTGCATCTCCTCCTGCTTGTGCTTGTCCTTATGCTTCTTCTTCTGCTTCTGCTTCTCCTTCTCCTTCTGCTTCTTCTGCTTCTCCTTCTGATTCTCTTTCTGCTTCTCCTTATGTTTCTCCTTCTCCTTCTCGTTCTTCTGCTTTTCCTTCTGCTTCTCTTACTGCTGCAACTGCTACTGCTTCTGTTCTTCTGTTTCTTCTGCTTCACCTTCTGCTTTTGATCCTCTTTCCGCTTCTGTTTCTCATTCTGCTTCTCCAGATACTGCTTCTTCTGCTTCTCATGATTCTCCTTCTGCTTCAGGTTCTGCTTCTACTTCTGCTTCTTATCCTTCTCCTTTTTCTTCTGCTTCTGCTTCTCCTGTTTCTGCATCTCCTGCTTCTCCTTCTGCTGCTCTTTCTGCTTCTTCTGCTGCTTTTCCTTCTGTTGCTCCTTCTTCTTCTTCTCTTTCTGCTTCTCCTTCTGTTTCTCCTTGTCCTTCTCATTCTCGTTCTTCTGCTTTTCCTTCTGTTTCTCCTTCTGCTTCTGCATCTTCTGCTTCTTCTGCTACTGCCTCTGCTTCTTCTGTTTCTTCTGCTTCTAGTTCTGCTTTTGCTTCTCTTTCTGCTTCTGCTTCTCCTTCTGCTTCTACCAGATTCTGCTTCTTCTGCTTCTCCTGCTTCTCCTTCTGCTTCAGGTT
>NW_012316002.1:0-2028 GCF_000151885.1 Dipodomys ordii
TCTTTACTACTCCTTGTGCTTCTCTTTTGCTTCTCATCTGCTTCTGATTCTTCTGCTTCTCAGCTTCTCCTCCTGCTTCTGCTTCATCTGCTTCTCCTGCTTCTCCTTCTGCATCTTCTTCTGCTTCTCCTTCTCCTTCTGCTTCTCATTCTGATTCTCCTTTTGCTTCTTCTTCGTCTGCTTTACTGCATCTCTTTCTGCTTCTCCTTCTGTTTCTCCTTCTCCTTCTTGTTCTTCTGCTTTTCCTTCTGCTTCTGCTACAACTGCTTCTGCTTCTACTTCTTCTGTTTCTTCTGCTTCTCCTTCTGCTTTTGATGCTCTTTCTGCTTCTGCTTCTCGTTCTGCTTCTTATTCTGCTTCTTCAGATTCTGCTTCTTCTGCTTCTCGTGCTTCTCCTTCTGCTTCAGGTTCTCCTTCTGCTTTTTCACATTCTTATGCTTCTGCTTCTCCTGCTTCTTCGGCTTTCCCTCCTTCTCTTCCTGCTTCTCCTTCTGTTTCTGCTTCTCCTTCTGCTTCTGCTTCTTGTCCTTCTCCTGTTTCTTCTGCTTCTGCTTCTCAAGTTTCTGCATCTCCTGCTTCTCCTTCTGCTGCTCTTTCTGCTTCTCCTGCTGCTTTTCCTTCTCCTGCTCCTTCTTCTGCTTCTCTTTCTGCTTCTCCTTCTGTTTCTCCTACTCCTTCTCCTTCTCGTTCTTCTGCTTTTCCTTCTGCTTCTCCTTCTGCTTCTGCATCTTCTGTTTCTTCTGCTACTGCCTCTGCTTCTTCTGTTTCTTCTGCTTCCCCTTCTGCTTCTCCTTCTGCTTTTGCTTCTCTTTCTGCTTCTGCTTCTCCTTCTGCTTCTCCAGATTCTGCTTCTTCTGCTTCTCCTGCTTCTCCTTCTGCTTCAGGTTCTGCTTCTGCTTCTTCAGCTTCTTCTGCTTCTGCTTCTCCTGCTGCTGCTTCTTCTGCTTCTCCTGCTTCTCTTTCTGCTTTTCCTTCTGTTTCTGCTTCTCCTTCTGCTTCTTCTCCTTCCTATGTTTCTTCTGCTTCTGCTTCTCCTGCTGCTGCTTCTCCTGCTTCTCGTTGTGCTGCTCTTTCTGCTTCTCCTTCTCCTTCTTCTGCTTCTCCTTCTGCTTCTGCTTCTGCTTAAATTTCTGCTTCTGCTTCTGCTTCAATTTCTGCTTCTGCTTCTCATTCTGCTTCTGCGTCTTCTGTTTCTTCTGCTTCTCCTGCTTCTGCTTCTCATGCTTCTCCTACTTCTCGTGCTGCTACTCCTTCTGCGTCTCTTTCTGCTTCTGCTTATCCTTTTGCTTCTCCTACTCCTAATCTTTCTCTTTCTCCTTCTCCTTCTCCTTCTTCTGCTTCTCCTGCTTCTCCTTCTGCATCTTCTTCTGCTTCTGCTTCTCCTTCTGCTGCTTCTTCTGCTTCTGCTTCTCCTTCTTCTGCTTCTCCCTCTGATTCTGCTTCTTATGCTTATTCTTTTCTTCTGCTTCTGCTTCTCCTGCTTCTGCTTCTCCTGCTTCAGCTTCTTCTGCTTCTACTGCTTCTCCTTCTCCTTCTCCTTCTTCTTCTTCTTCTTCTTCTTCTTCTTCTTCTTCTTCTTCTTCTTCTTCTTCTTCTTCTTCTTCTTCTTCTTCTTCTTCTTCTTCTTCTTCTTCTTCTTCTTCTCTTTCTGCTGCTCCTGCTTTTCCTGCTTCTTCTTCTTCTACTGCTTCTCTTTCTGCTTCTCATTCTGCTTCTGCTTCTTCTTCTGCTTCTCCTATTGCTTCTGCGGCTCTTCCTTCTCCTTCTCCTACTTCTCCTTCTACTTCTGCTTCTGATTCTTCTGCTTCTCCTGCTTCTCCTTCTGCATCTTCTTCTGCTTCTGCTTCTCCTTCTGCTGCTTCTTCTGCTTCTGTTTCTCCTTCTGCTTCTCCTTCTGCTTCTTCTGCTTCTCCTTCTGCTTCTCCTTCTGTTTCTCCTTCTCGTTCTTCTGCTTTTACTTTTGCTTCTCCTTCTGCATCTGCTGCAACTGCTACTGCTTCTGCTTCTTCTGTGTCTTCCGCTTCTCCT
>NW_012316003.1:0-2028 GCF_000151885.1 Dipodomys ordii
TGAATTTTATTCTTTATTGTATATCTATGATTATGTGGTTTTTTTTGTTGTATTTGTCTGTCCCAGAAGCCGATGCACATTATTAAGTATCATAAGCACAAGCTGAAGCTTGTTTATGCGTATAAATTTATTAGCAGATGAGTTATTTTGCTTTAGTGTAGTATGTATTTTTGATTCTGAATTTTTGTTGAATAGTTGTTGGAGAAGTTTATGAATTAGCTGATGAAGAAGAAGAAGCAGTTGCAGAAGAAGAAGCAGAAGGATAAGAAGAAGGAGAAGAAGTAGTAGAAGAAGAAGAAGAAGAAGAAGAAGAAGAAGAAGAAGAAGAAGAAGAAGAAGAAGAAGAAGAAGAAGAAGAAGAAGAAGAAGAAGAAGAAGAAGAAGAAGAAGAAGAAGAAGAAGAAAGAGAAGAAGGAGAAGGAGCAGAAGGAGAAGCAGAAGCAGAAGGAGAAGCAGAAAGAGAAGGAGAAGAAGCATTAGCAGGAGAAGCAGAAGCACAAGAAACAGAAGAAGCTGAAGAAGCAGAAGCAGGACCTGAAGCAGAAGAAACAGAACAAGCAGAAGAAGCAGTAGCAGAAGCAGAACGATAAGCAGAAGAAGAAGAAGGAGAAGGAGAAAGAGAAGGATTAGGAGTAGGAAGAGCAGAAGGAGAATCAGAAGCAGAACGAGAAGCAGAAGGAGCAGCAGAAGGAGAAGCAGAAGGAGAAGCAGAAGGAGAAGCAGAAGAAGGAGAAGCAGAAGCAGAAGAAGCAGCAGAAGGAGAAGCAGAAGCAGAAGAAGATGCAGAAGGAGAAGCAGGAGAAAAAGAAGAAGCAAAAGCAGAAGGAGAAGCAGAAGTAGGAGAAGGATAAGGAGAAGGAAGGGCAGCAGGAGCAAAAGGAGAAGCAGAAGCAGAATGAGAAGCAGAAAGAGAAGCAGTAGAAGCAGAAGAAGCAGGAAAAGCAGAAGCAGAAGAAAGAGAAGAAGAAGAAGAAGAAGAAGAAGAAGAAGAAGAAGAAGAAGAAGAAGAAGAAGAAGAAGAAGAAGAAGAAGAAGAAGAAGAAGACGAAGAAGAAGACGAAGGAGAAGACCAAGAAGAAGAAAAAGAAGAAGAAAAAGAAGCATTAGGAGAAACATAAGGAGAAGCAGTAGAAGCAGAAGAGGCAGAAGCAGGAGAAGCAGAAGCAGAAGAAAAAGGATAAGCAGAAGAAGCAGAAGCAGAAGCAGGGGGAGAATCAGAAGAAGGATAAGGAGAAGGAGCAGCAGAAGGAGAAGCAGAAGCAGAATGAGAAGCAGAAACAGAAGGAGAACAAGAAGGAGAAGCAGGAGAATCAGAAGAAGCAGAAGTAGAAGCAGAAAGAGAAGGAGAAGAAGGAGAAGCAGAAGTAGCATCAGAAGAAACAGAAGAAGAAGAAGCAGAAGAAACAGAAGCAAAAGAAACAGAAGAAGGAGAAGAGCAGAAGGAGAAGCAGAAGGAGAAGGAGAAGCAGAAAGAGAAGCAGGAGAAGCAGAAGAAGCAGGAGAAGCTGAAGCAGAAGAAACACGCGAAGCCGAAGAAGCAGAATCATAATCTGAAGTAGAAGGAGAAACAGAAGAAGCACAATCTGAAGCAGAAGCAGAAGAAACAGTAATAGTCGAATAAGCAGAAGCAGAAGCAGCAGGAGAAGCAGAAGAAGAAGACGGAGAAGGCGAGAGATAAAGATTAGGAGTAGGAGAAGCAAAAGGATAAGCAGAAGCAGAAAGAGACGCAGAAGGAAAACCAGCACGAGAAGTAGGAGAAGCAGGAGAAACAGAAGACGCAGAAGCAGAATGAGAAGCAGAAGGAGAAATTGAAGCAGAAGCAGGAGAAGCAGAAGCAGAAGGAGAAGCAGAAGAAGGAGAAGGAGAAGTAGAAAGAGAAGCAGAACGAGAAGCAGGAGAAGCAGAAGCAGGAGAAGCAGAAGCAGAAGAAACAGAAGGAGAAGAAGCAGAAGCAGAAGCAGAAGCAGAAACAGAAGGAAAAGCAGAAAGAGAAGCAGGAGAAGCAGAAGAAGCAGCAGCAGGAGAAGC
>NW_012316004.1:0-2028 GCF_000151885.1 Dipodomys ordii
GCAGAAAAACAAGCAGGAGAAGCAGAAGCAGAAAGAGAAGTAGAAGCAGAAGAAGCAGAAGCAGAAGAAGCAGTAGAAGCACAAGAAGCAGAAGCAGGAGAAGCAGAAGCAGAAGATAAAGACGAAGCATAAGAAGCAGCAGCAGATGGAGAAACAGAAGAAGGAGAAAGAGCAGCAGAATGTGAAGCAGAAGGAGATGCAGAAGCAGAAAGAGAAGCAGAAACAGAAGGAGAAGAAGAAGGAGAAGTTGGAGAATCAGAAGAAGCAGAAGCAGAAAGAGAAGGAGAAGAAGGAGAAGCAGAAGCAGAAGGAGAAGGACAAGCAGGAGAAGCAGAAGAAGCAGAAGCGGGAGGAACAGAAGAAGAAGAAACAGAAGAAAGAGAAGGAGCAGAAGGAGAAGCAGAAGCAGAAGGGAGAAGCAGAAGAAGCTGAAGAAGCAGTAGCAGGAGAAGCAGAAGCAGAAGAAACAGAAGAAGCCCAAGAAGCAGAAGGAGAACCTGAAGCAGAAGGAGAAGCAGAAGCAGCAGAAGCTGGAAAAGTAGAAGCAGAAGAAACAGAACAAGCAGAAGAAGCAGAAGAAGAACGAGAAGCAGAAGAAGAACAAGTAGAAAGAGAAGGATTAGGAGTAGGAGAAACAGAAGGATAAGCAGAAGCAGAAAGAGAAGCAGAAGGAGAAGCAGGAGAAGCAGAAGAAGCAGAAGCAGGAGAAGCAGAAGCAGAATGAAAAGCAGAAGAAGGAGAAATTGAAACAGAAGAAGATGCAGAAGGAGAAGCAGAAGCAGAAGGAGAAGCAGAAGAAGGAGAAGCAGAAGGAGAAGCATAAGGAGAAACAGAAGGAGAAGCAGGAGAAGCAGAAGCAGGAGAAGCAGAATCAAAAGAAATAGAAGAAGGAAAAGAAGAAGAAGCAGAAAGAGAAGCAGAAACAGAAGGAGAAGCAGAAATAGAAGCAGAAGAAGCAGAAGCAGAAGCTGAAGCAGAAGGATAAGCAGGAGAAGCAGAAGAAGCAGAATCTGGAGAAGAAGGAGAACCAGAAGGAGAAGCAGAAGCAGAAAGAGAAGCAAAAGCAGAAGGAGAAGCAGAAAGAGAAACAGAAGAAGCAGAAGCAGAAGAAGTAGCAGAAGAAGCTGAAGATGCAGAAGCTGATAGAGAAGCAGAAGGAATAGCAGAATAACGACAAGGAGAAACAGAAGGAGAAGAAGAATGAGAAGCAGTAGGAGAAGCAGGAAAAACAGAAGAAGCAGAAACAGACGGAGAAGCAGAAGAAGGAGAAGCAGAAGCAGAAGCAGAAGGAAAAGCACAAGCAGAAGGAGATGCAGAAGGAGTAGCAGGAGAAGCAGAAGAAGCAGAAGCAGAAGGAGAAGAAGAAGGAGAAGAAGCAGAATCAGAAGAAGCAGAAGTAGAAGTAGAAAGAGAAGCAGAAGAAGAAGTAGTAGAAGAAGAACAAGAAGAAGAAGAAGAAGAAGAAGAAGAAGAAGAAGAAGAAGAAGAAGAAGAAGAAGAAGTAGAAGAAGAAGAAGAAGAAGAAGAAGAAGAAGAAGAAGAAGAAGAAGAAGAAGAAGAAGAAGAAGAAGAAGAAGAAGCATAAGGAGAAGCATAAGGAGAAGCATAAGGAGAAGCATAAGGAGAAGCAGTAGAAGCAGAAGAAGCAGAAGCAGGAGAAGCAGAAAAAAAAGAATAAGCATAAGAAGCAGAATCAGATGGAGTAGGAGAAGACGGAGAAGGAGCAGCAAAAGGAGAAGGAGAAGGAGAAGCAGAAGGAGAAGAAGATGCAGAAGGAGAAGCAGGAGAAGCAGAAGAAGAAGAAGCAGAAGGAGAAGCAGAAGTAGGAGAAGGAGAAGGAGAAGGAAGGGCAGCAGAAGCAATAGGAGAAGCAGAAGGAGAAGCAGAAGTAGAATGAGAAGCAGAAAGAGAAGCAGTAGAAGCAGAAGAAGCAGGAAAAGCAGAAGCAGACGAAAGAGAAGAAGATGAAGAAGAAAAAGAAGAAGACGAAGAAGAAGAAGAAGAAGAAGCAGCAGCATAAGGAGAAGC
>NW_012316005.1:0-2028 GCF_000151885.1 Dipodomys ordii
ACTTCCCATCTTTCTCTTACTGCTTCTCCTTCTGTTTCTGCTTCTCCCTGAGCCACTGATTCATATGCTTCTTCTTTATCTTCTGCTTCTGCTTCTCCTGCTTCTGCTTCTTGTGCTTCTACTGCTTCTTCTTCTGCTTCTGCTTCTTCTGCTTCTACTTCTCTTTCTGCTTCTGCTTCTCCTGCTTGTTTTTCTGCTTCTTCTGCTGCTTCTCCTTCTGCTGCTTCTTCTACTTCTCCTACTGCTTCTATTTTTGCTTCTCCTTCTGCTTCTGCTTCTACTTCTTCTGTTTGTCCTGCCTGAATTTCTGGTTCTACTTCTTCTGCTGCTTCTCCTTCTGCTTCTGCTTCTAATTCTGCTTCTGCTTCTGCTTCTTCTGCTTCTTCTCTTTCGGCTTCTCCTGCTTCTGCTTCTTGTGCTTCTCCTGCTTCTCTTTCTGCTTCTCATTCCGCTTCTGCTTCTGCTTCTGCTTCTCCTCCTTCTCCTTCTCCTACTTCTGCTTCTCCTTCATCTTCTGCTTCTTCTGCTTCTCCTGCTTCTCCTTCTGCATCTCCTTCTGCTTGTGCTTCTCCTTATGCTTCTTCTTCTGCCTCTGCTTCTCCTTCTCCTTCTTTTGCTTCTCCTTTTGCTTCTGCTTCTTCTGCTTTTCCTGCTTCTCGTTCTGCTTCTGCTTCTTCTGCTTCTCCTTCTGCATCTTCTTCTGCTTCTGCTTCTCCTTCTTCTGCTTCTCCTTCTTATTCTCCTACTGCTTCTCCTTCTGTTTCCCTTCACCTTCTTGTTCTTCTCGTTCTGCTTCTGCTACAACTGCTACTGCTTCTACTTCTTCTGTTTCTTCTGCTTCTCCTTCTGCTTTTGATTCTCTTTCTGCTTCTGCTTCTCCTTTTGCTTCTCCTTCTGCTTCTCCAGATTCTGCTTCTTCTGCTTCTCCTGCTTCTCCTTCTGCTTCAGGTTCTCCTTCTGCTTCTTCACATTCTTATGCTTCTGCTTCTCCTGCTTCTGCTTCTTCTGCTTTCCCTCCTTCTCTTCCTGCTTCTCCTTCTGTTTCTGCTTCTCCTTCTGCTTCTTGTCCTTCTCCTGTTTCTTCTGCTTCTGCTTCTCAAGTTTCTGCATCTCCTGCTTCTCCTTCTGCTGCTCTTTCTGCTTCTCCTGCTGCTTTTCCTTCTCCTGCTCCTTCTTCTGCTTCTCTTTCTGCTTCTCCTTCTGTTTCTCCTACTCCTTCTCTTCTCGTTCTTCTGCTTTTCCTTCTGCTTCTCCTTCTGCTTCTGCATCTTCTGCTTCTTCTGCTACTGCCTCTGCTTCTTCTGTTTCTTCTGCTTCCCCTTCTGCTTCTCCTTCTGCTTTTGCTTCTCTTTCTGCTTCTGCTTCTCCTTCTGCTTCTCCAGATTCTGCTTCTTCTGCTTCTCCTGCTTCTCTTTCTGCTTCAGATTCTCCTTCTGCTTCTTTGGCTTCTTCTGCTTCTGCTTCTCCTGCTGCTGCTTCTTCTGCTTCTCCTGCTTCTCTTTCTGCTTTTCCTTCTGTTTCTGCTTCTCCTTCTGCTTCTGCTTCTTCTCCTTCCTATGTTTCTTCTGCTTCTGCTTCTCCTGCTTCTGCTTCTCCTGCTTCTCGTTGTGCTTCTCTTTCTGCTTCTCTTTCTGCTTCTCCTTCTCCTTCTTCTGCTTCTCCTTCTGCTTCTGCTTCAATTTCTCCTTCTGCTTCTCATTCTGCTTCTGCGTCTTCTGTTTATTCTGCTTCTCCTGCTTCTGCTTCTCCTGCTTCTCCTACTTCTCGTGCTGCTTCTCCTTCTGCGTCTCTTTCTGCTTCTGCTTATCCTTTTGCTTCTTCTACTCCTAATCCTTCTCTTTCGCCTTCTCCTTCTCCTTCTGCTTCTCCTGCTTCTCCTTCTGCATCTTCTTCTGCTTCTGCTTCTGCTTTTGCTGCTTCTTCTGCTTCTGCTTCTCCTTCTTCTGCTTCTCCCTCTGATTCTGCTTCTTATGCTTATTCTTTTTCTTCTGCTTCTGCTTCTCCTGCTTCTGCTTCTCCTGCTTCTGC
>NW_012316006.1:0-2028 GCF_000151885.1 Dipodomys ordii
TTATTCTTATTGTAATGCTTCTGCTTCTCCTGCTTCTGCTTCTTCAGCTTCAACGTCTTCTCCTAAAGCTTATCCTTCTCCTTCTCCTTCTCCTTCTCCTTCTTCTTCTTCTTCTTCTTCTTCTTCTTCTTCTTCTTCTTCTTCTTCATCTTCTTCTTCTTCTTCTTCTTCATCTTCTTCTTCTTCTTCTTCTTCATCTTCTTCTTCTTCTTCTTCTTCTTCTTCTTCTTCTCTCTCTGCTGTTTCTGCTTTTCCTGCTTCTTCTTCTTCTACTGCTTCTCTTTCTGCTTCTCATTCTGCTTCTGCTTCTCCTTCTGCTTCTCCTATTGCTTCTGTGGCTCTTCCTTCTCCTTCTCCTACTTCTCCTTCTCCTTCTCCTTCTGCTTCTGCTTCTTCTGCTTCTCCTGCTTCTCCTTCTGCATCTTTTTCTCCTTCTGCTTCTCCTTCTGCTGCTTCTTCTGCTTCTGTTTCTCCTTCTGCTTCTCCTTCTGCTTCTCCTTCTGTTTCTCCTTCTCCTTCTCGTTCTTCTGCTTCTCCTTCTGCTTCTCCTTCTGTTTCTCCTTCTCCTTCTCGTTCTTCTGCTTTTACTTTTGCTGCTCCTTCTGCTTATGCTGGAACTGTTACGGCTTCTGCTTCTTCTGTTTCTTCCGATTCTCCTTCTCCTTTTGATTCTCTTTCTGCTTCTGCTTCTCCTTCAGCTTCTCATCTGCTTCTCCAGATTCTGCTTCTTCTGCTTCTCTGCTTCTCCTTCTGCTTCAGGTTCTGCTTCTGCTTCTTCGGATTCTTATGCTTCTGGTTCTCCAGCTTCTGCTTCTTCTGCTTCCCCTCCTTCTCTTTCTGCTTCTCCTTCTGTTTCTGCTTCTCCTTCTGCTTCTGCTTCTTGTCCTTCTCCTGTTTCTTCTGCTTCTGCTTCTCCTGCTTCTGCTTCTTCAGCTTTTCCTGCTTCTCTTTCTGCTTCTCCTTCTGCTTCTGCTCCTCCTTCTGCTTCTGCTCCTTCTATTTCTTCTGTTTCTTCTTCTTCTGCTTCTCCCGCTCTGCTTCTTCTGCTTTCCCGCTTCTCGTTCTGCTTCTCTTCGTCGGCTTCTCTTTCTACTTCTCCTTCTGCTTCTTCTGATTCTGCTTCTTCTCCTTCTTCTTCTCCTTCTGCTTCTGCTTCTTCTGCTTCTCCTGCTACTCCTTCTGCATCTCCTTCTGCTTGTGCTTTTCCTTCTGCTTCTTCTTCTGCTTCTGCTTCTCCTTCTTCTGCTTCTCCGTCTGTTTCTGCTTCTTCTGTTTTTCCTGCTTCTCCTTCTGCTTCTCATTCTTCTTCTCCTTCTGTTTCTCCTTGTCGTTATTCTGCTATTCCTTCTGCTTCTCTATCTGCTTCTGCATCTTCAGCTTCTTCTGCTACTGCTTCTGCTTCTTCTGTTTCTTCTGCTTCTCTTTCTGCTTCTCCTTCTGCTTTTGCTTCTCTTTCTGCTTCTGCTTCTCCTTCTGGTTCTCCTTCTTCTCCAGATTCTGCTTCTTCTGCTTCTCCTGCTTCTCCTTCTGCTTGAGGTTCTGCTTCTGCTTCTTCAGCTTCTTCAGCTTCTATTTCTGCTTCTCCTTCTGTTTCTGCTTCTCTTTCTGCTTCTGCTTCTTATCCTTCTTCTATTTCTTTTGATTCTGCTTCTCCTGCTTCTGCTTCTCCTGCTTCTCCTTCTGTTTCTCTTTATGCTTCTCCTTCTGCTTCTCCTTCTTCTGCTTCTACTTCTGCTTCTGCTTCTCCTTCCGCTGCTCTTTCTGCTTCTCCTGCTGCTTTTCCTTCTCCTGCTCCTTCTTCTGCTTCTCTTTCTGCTTCTCCTTCTGTTTCTCTTACTCCTTCTCCTTCTCGTTCTTCTGCTTTTCCTTCTGCTTCTCCTTCTGCTTCTGCATCTTCTGCTTCTTCTGCTACTGCCTCTGCTTCTTCTGTTTCTTCTGCTTCCCCTTCTGCTTCTCCTTCAGTTTTTGCTTCTCTTTCTGCTTCTGCTTCTCCTTCTGCTACTCCAGATTCTGCTTCTTCTGCTTCTC
>NW_012316007.1:0-2028 GCF_000151885.1 Dipodomys ordii
GGAGTAGCAGAAGCATAAGAATCCGAAGAAGCAGAAGCAGAACCTGAAGCAGAAGGAGAAGCAGGAGAAGCAGAAGAAGCAGAAGAAGCAGAATCTGGAGAAGCAGAATGACAAGATGAAGGAGAAGCAGAAGCAGAATGAGAATCAAAAGCAGAAGGAGAAGCAGAAGAAACAGAAGAAGCAGAAGCAGTAGCAGTTGCAGCAGAAGGAGAAGCAGAAGGAAAAGCAGGAGAACAAGAAGGAGAAAGAGAAACAGAAGCAGAAGGAGAAGGAGAATCAGAAGGAGAAGCAGAAGAAGCAGAAGGAGAAGCAGAAGGAGAAACACAAGCAGAAGAAGCAGCACAAGGAGAAGCAGAAGCAGAAGAAGATGCATAAGGAGAAGCAGAAGAAGCAGAAGCAGAAGGAGAAGTAGAACTAGGATAAGGAGAAGGAAGAGCCGCAGAAGCAATAGGAGAAGCAGAAGGAGAAGCAGAAGCAGAATGAGAAGAAGAAAGAGAAGGAGTAGAAGCAGAAGAAGCAGGAAAAGAAGAAGCAGAATAAAGAGAAGAAGAAGAAGGAGAAGAAGAAGAAGAAGAAGAAGAAGAAGAAGAAGAAGAAGAAGAAGAAGAAGAAGAAGAAGAAGAAGAAGAAGAAGAAGAAGAAGATGATGATGATGAAGAAGAAGAAGAAGAAGAAGAAAAGTAGCAGAAGCAGTGGGAGAAGCAGAAGAAGGAGAAGGAGAAGGAGCAGCAGAAGGAGAAGCAGAAGCAGAAAGAGAAGCAGAAACAGAAGGAGAACAAGAAGGAGAATCAGAAGAAGTAGAAGTAGAAGCAGAAAGAGGAGAAGAAGGAGAAGCAGAAGTAGAATCAGAAGAAACAGAAGAAGAAGAAGCAAAAGAAACAGAAGCAAAAGAAACAGAAGAAGGATAAGAGCAGAAGCAGAAGCAGAAGGAGAAGCAGAGGCAGAAGGAGAAGCAGAAAGAGAAGCAGGAGAAGTCATAAGAAGCAGGAGAAGCAGAAGAAGAAGACGGAGAAGGCGAAAGAGAAGGATTAGGAGTAGGAGAAGCAAAAGGATAAGCAGAAGCAGAAAGAGACGCAGAAGGAGAAGCAGCACGAAAAGTAGGAGAAGCAGGAGAAGCAGAAGCAGGAGAAGCAGAAGAAACAGAAGACGCAGAAGCAGAATGAGAAGCATAAGGGGAAATTGAAGCAGAAGCAGAAGGAGAAGCAGAAGCAGAAGGAGAAGCAGAAGAAGGAGAAGGAGAAGCAGAAAGAGAAGCAGAAAGAGAAGCAGAAAGAGAAGCAGAACGAGAAGCAGGAGAAGCAGAAGCTAGAGAAGCAGAAGCAGAAGAAACAGTAGGAGAAGAAGCAGAAGCAGAAGGAGAAGTAGAAACAGAAGGAAAAGCAGAAAGAGAAGCAGGAGAAGCAGAAGAAGCAGCAGCAGGAGAAGCAGAAGAAGCCGAAGAAGCAGAAGCAGAACCTGAAGCAGAAGGAGAAGCAGAAGAAGCAGAATCTGGAGAAGCAGAAGCAGAAAGAGAAGCAAAAGCAGAAGGAGAAGCAGAAGAAACAGAAGTAGCAGAGGCAGTAGCAGAAGAAGCAGAAGATGCAAAAGCAGAAGGAGAAGCAGAAGGAAAAGCAGAAAAACGAGAAGGAGAAGGAGAAACAGAAGGAGAAGCAGAAAGAGAAGCAGAAGAAGGAGCAGGAGAAGGAAAAGCAGCAGGAGAAGCAGAAAGAGCAGCATAAGGAGAAGCAGGAGATGCAGAAACAGGAGAAGCATAAGCAGAACAAACAGGAGAAGGACAAGAAGCAGAAGCAGAAGGAAAAGCAGAAACAGAAGGAGAAGCAGAAAGAGAAGGAGGGGAAGCAGAAGAAGCAGAAGCAGGAGAAGCAGAAGCATAAGAATCCGAAGAAGCAGAAGCAGAACCTGAAGCAGAAGGAGAAGCACGAGAAGCAGAAGAAGCAGAATCTGGAGAAGCAGAATGAGAAGCAGATGGAGAAGCAGAAAGAGAAGCAGTAAAGCAGATATGAGAGCAGACGAGAATCAGAAGAGAGC
>NW_012316008.1:0-2028 GCF_000151885.1 Dipodomys ordii
CAGCGGGACACAGTGGGGGACCCAGCGGGACACAGCGGGGGACCCAGCAAGGACACAGCGGGACACAGCGGGGGACACAGCGAGGACACAGCGGGGGACACAGCAGGGGACACAGCGGGACACAGCGGGGAACACAGCGAGGATACAGAGGGACACAGCGGGACACAGCGTCGATACAGAGGGGACTCAGCGGAGGACACAGCGGGGGAAACAGCGGGGGACAAAGTGGGACACCACAGGACACAGTGTGACACAGCGGGATACAGTGGGGACACTGCGGGGACACAGCAGGACAAAGCGGGGGACATAGCGGGACACAGCGGCACACAGCGGGGGACACAGCCGGACACAGCGGGGGAAACAGTGGTGGACACAGTGGGACACGGTGGGACACAGCGGGGGACACATGGGGAACACAGCGGGACACAGTGGGGACACAGCGGGACTCAGCGGGGGACAAAGCAGTATACAGCAGGACACGGCGTGGACACCGCAGGGACACAGCGGGGGACACAGCGGAACACAGCGGGACACAGCGGGGAACACAGCGGGACACAGAGGGGGACACAGAGGGGTACACAGCGGGACACAGCTGGGAACACAGCGGGTCACAGCGGGACACAGCGGGAACACAGCTGGACACAGCGGGGTACACAGTGGGACACAGGGGGCACACAGTGGGGACACAGCTGGGGACACAGCGGGACACAGCGGGTCACAGCGGGGGACACAGCGGGGGACACAGCGGGGGACAGCAGAGGACAGAGAGGGGACACAGCGGCGACACAGAGGGGACGCAGCTGGGGACACAGCGTGGGACAAAGTGGGACACCACGGGACACAGTGTTACACAGCGGGATACAGCGGGGACACTGCGGGACACAGCAAGATAAAGCAGGGGACACAGCGGGACACAGCGGGACACAGCGGGGGACAGCGGTGGACACAGTGGGTCACAGTGGGCTACCCAGTGATGACACAGCGGGACACAACAGGGGACACAGTGAGGACACAGCGGGTGACACAGCGGGGGACACAGCGAGACACAGTGGGGAACACAGCGAGGACACAGCAGGACACAACGGGACACAGCGTCGATACAGCTGGGAGGCAGCGTTACACAGCGTGGTACACACTGTGGACACAACGGGACACAGTGGGGGCACAGCGGGACACAGCGGGACACAGTGGGACACAGCGGGGACAAAGCGTGAGACACAGCGAGGGACAGAGACGGAAACAGCAGGGGACAGAGCGAGGAAACAGCGGACACAGCGGTGCCACAGCGGGGACTCAGCGGGGGACACAGTGGGACACAGCAGGGGACACTGCGGGACACAGCGGGGGACACTGCGGGACACAGTGTGGGACAGAGCGTGGGACACAGCGAGACACAGCGGGGACAAAGCTGGACACAGCGGGGTACACAGAGGGACACAGCAGGGACACAGCGGGGAAACAGCGTGACACAAAAGGACACAGCTGGACACAGCGGGGTACACAGCGGGACACAGCGGGCACACAGCGGGGACACAGCGGGACACAGCGGGAGACACAGCGGGGGACAGCAGGGGACAGAGAGGGGACACAGCGGGACACAGCAGGGGACACAGAGGCGTACACAGCGGGACACAGCCAGAAACACAGCGCGGACACAGCGGGACACACCGGGACAGAGCGTCAATACAGCGGGGACAGAGAGGGTCACAGCAGGGACACAGCGGGACACAGCGGGGGACACAGCGGGACACAGCGGGGACACAGCGGGACACAGCGGGACACAGCGGGGGACACAGCAGAACACAGCGTGGGACACAGCGAGGACACAGCAGGACACAGCGGGACACAGCGGGGACAGAGCGGGACATGTCGGACACAGCGGGACACAGCGGGGAACACAGCGGGACACAGCGGGGGACCCAGCGAGGACATAGCGGGACACAGCGGGGGACACAGCGAGGACACAGCGGTGGACACAACGGGGGACATAGCGGGACACAGCGGGGAACACAGCGAGGACACAGCGTG
>NW_012316009.1:0-2028 GCF_000151885.1 Dipodomys ordii
AACTTTGTCCCCGCTGTGTCTCGTTGTGTCCCATGCTCTGTCCCACACTGTTGTCCCGCAGTGTCCTCCGCTCTGTCCCGCTGTGTCCCCCGCTGTGTCTCGCTGTGTCCCCCGCTGAGTCCCCACTGTGTCCCCGCTCTGTCCCGTTGTGTCCCCCGCTGTGTCCTGCTGTGTCCCGCTGTGTCCTTGCTGTGACCCGCTCTGTCCCCACTGTATCGATGCTGTGTCCCGCTGTGTCCAGCTTTGTCCGCGCTGTTTTCCCCGTGTCCCGCTGTGTACCCCTCTGTGTCCCCCGCTGTGTCCCGCTGTGTCCCCTGCTGTGACCCGCTGTGTCCCGCTGTGTCCCCCACTGTGTCCCTGCTGTCTCCCCGGTGTGTCCCACTGTGTCCCGCTGTGTACTGCTGTGTCTCCCGCTGAATTCCGCTGTTTCCCCGCTGTGTCACAATGTGTCCTCGCTGTGTCATGCTCTGTCATGCTCCGTCCCCGCTGTGTCCCGCTGTGTCCTGCTGTGTCCCCATTGTGTGCCCGCTGTGTCCCTCTGTGTACCCCGCTGTGTCCAGCTGTGTCCCCGCTGTGTCCCGCTGTGTCCCCTGTCCCCTGTTGTCCCGCGCTTTGTCCCCCGCTGTGTCCCGCTGTGTCTCGCTGTGTTACACTGTGTCCCGTGTTGTCCCGCTTGGTGCCCCGCTGTGACCTTGTTGTGTTTCCCGCTGTGTCCCTCTGTGTACCACTCTGTGTCCCCAGCTGTGTCCCGCTGTGTACCCCGCTGTGTCCAGCTATGTTCCCGCAGTGTCCCCGCTGTCTCCCACTGTGTCCTGGCTGTGTCCACCGCTGTGTCCCATTGTGTCCCCAGCTGTGTACCCCGCTGTGTCCCGCTGTGTCCCCACTGTATCAAAGCTGTGTCCTGCTGGGTCCCGCTGTGTCCTCCCTGTGTTCCCCGTTGTGTCCCGCTATGTCCCCCGCTGTGTCCTCCGCTGTGTCCCTGCTGTGTCCCCGCTGTGTCCCGCTGTGTCCCGCTGTGTCCTCGATGTGTCCCACCCTGTGTTCCGCTGTGTCCCCCGCTGTGTCTTGCTGTGTCCCGTTGTGTCCCCCGCTGTGTCTTGCTGTGTCCCGCTGTGTCCCCGCTGTGTCCCTCTGTGTCCCCCGCTGTGTCCCGCTGTGTCTGGCTGTGTCCCTGCTGTGACCCGCTCTGTCCCCGCTGTATTGACGCTGTGTACCGGTGTGTCCCACTGTGTCCATGCTGTGTTCCCGGCCGTGTCCCGCTGTGTACCCCTCTGTTTCCCCCGCTGTGTCCCGCTGTGTCCCCCGCTGTGACCCGCTGTGTCCCGCTGTGTCGCCCGCTTTGTCCCACTGGGCCCCTGCAGTGTCCCCGCTGTGTCACACTGTGTCACACTGTGTCCCGTGTTGTCCTGCTTTGGCCCCCGCTGTGACCTCGCTGTGTTTCTCTCTGTGTCCCGCTGTGTACCCTTCTGTGTCCTCCGCTGTGTCCCGCTGTGTACCCCGCTGTGTCCAGCTGTGTCCTCGCTGTGTCCCCCGCTGTCTCCTGCTTTGTCCCACGCTGTGTCCCGCTGTGACCCGCTGAATCCTCGCTGTGTCCCCCGCTGTGTCCCGCTGTGTCCCCGCTGTGTCCACTGCTGTGTCCCGCTGTGTACCCCGCTGTGTCCCGCTATGTTCCCGCAGTGTCCCCGCTGTGTCCCGCTGTGTCCCCCGCTGTGACCTGCTGTGTCCCGCTGTGTCCCCCACTGTGTCCCTGCTGTCTCCCCGGAGTGTCCCACTGTGTCCCGCTGTGTACTGCTGTGTCTCCCGCTGAGTTCCACTGTGTCCCCGCTGTGTCCCAATGTGTCCTCGCTGTGTCATGCTCTGTCATGCTCCGTCCCCGCTGTGTCCCGCTGTGTCCTGCTGTGTCCCCACTGTGTGCCCGCTGTGTCCCTCTGTGTACCCCGCTGTGTCCAGCTGTGTCCCCACTGTGTCCCGATGTGTCCCAAAAAAACAAATGTTGTCCCACGCTTTGTCCCCCGCTGTGTCCCGCAG
>NW_012316010.1:0-2028 GCF_000151885.1 Dipodomys ordii
GTGGGGGACACAGCGGGACATAGCGGGGGACACAGCGGGGGACACAGCCGGACACAGCGGGACACAGCGGGGGACACAGGGGGGACACAGCGGGACCCAGCGCGGGACACAGCGAGGACACATTGGGACACAACGGGGACACAGCGGGACTCAGCGGGGGACACAGCAGTACACAGCGGGACACAGCGGGACACAGCGGGGGACACAGAGGAGTAAACAGCGGGACACTGCGGGGAACACAGCGAGGATACAGCGGGACCAAGCGGGACACAGCGTCGATACAGCGGGGACACAGCGGGACACAGCGGGGGACACAGCGAGGACACAGCGGGACACAACGGGACGCAGCTTGGGACACAGCGGGAACACAGCAGGACACAGCGGGGGACACAGCGAGGACACAGCGGGACACAGCGGGACACAGCGTGGGACAAAGCGGGAGATAGCAGGGGACACAGCGAGGATACAGCGGGACACAGCGGCGACACATAGAGGACTCAGCGGGGGACACAGTGGGGAACAGAGCGGGACACAGCGGGACCCAGCGGGGACAAAGCGTGAGACACAGCGGTGGACAGAGCGGGAGACAGAGGCGGACACAGCGAGGACACAGCGGGACACAGCGGGGCACAAAGGTGGCTCAGGGGGGGCCACAGCGGGGGACAAAGCGGGACACCACGGAACACAGCGGGACAGAGCGTGAAACAGCGGTGAATCTGCGGGGACACAGCGGGACACGGCGGGGGACACAGCGGGACACAGAGGGGGACATAGTGAGGACACAGCGGGACACAGGGGGACACAGCGGGGTACACAGCGAGGACACAGTGGGGGACACAGTGGGGGAAACAGCTGGACACAGCGGGGAACACAGCGAGGACACAGCGGGACACAGCGGGGGACCCAGGGAAGACACAGCGGGACTCAGCGGGGGACACAGTGAGGACACAGTGGGAAACAGCGGCAACACAGAGGGTACTCAGCGGTGGACACATTGTGGGACAAAGTGGGACACCATGGGACACAGTGTTACACAGCGGGACACAGCGGCGACACTGCGGGCCACAGCAGGACAAAGCGGGGGACACAGCTATCCACAGCGGGCCACAGTGGGGCACACAGCAGGGGACAGTGGAGACAGAGAGTGGCCACAGCGAGACACAGCCGTGACATAGCTGGACACAGCGGGGTACACAGCGGGACACAGCGGGCACACAGCGGGGAAACAGTGGGACACAGCGGGACACAGCAGGGACACAATGGGACACAGTGGGACAAAGCGGGAGACACAGCGGGACACAGCAGGCACACAGCGGGGACACAGAGGGACACAGCGGGGACAGAGCGGGACACAGCCCGGACACAGCGCGACACAGCAGGGGACACCGCGGGACACATTGGTGGACCTAGTGAGGACACAGCGGGACACAGCAGGGGACACAGCGAGGACACAGCGGGGGGCACAGCGGGGGACAAGCGGGACCCAGCGGGGAACAGATCGAGGACACAGCGGGACACAGCGGGACACAGAGTCGATACAGCGGGGACACAGCGTTACAAGGCGTGGTACATAGCTGTGGACACAACGGGACACAGTGGGGGCACAGCCGGACTCAGCGGGACACAGTGGGACACAGCAGGGACAAAGCGTGAGACACAGCGGGGGACAGAGACGGAGACAGCAGGGGACACAGCGACGAAACTGCGGGACACAGCGGTGACACAGCGGGGACTCAGCGGGGGACACAGCGGGGGACACAGCAAGGACAGAGCGGGACACAGTGGGGGACACAGCAGGACATAGCGGGGGACACAGCGGGGGAAACAGCGGGACACAGCGGGACACAGCGGGGACACCACGGGACACAGTGGGACACAGTGGGACACAGCGGGACACTGCGGGGACACAGCGGGGGACACAGCGGGGCAAAGCGGGGGACACAGCGGGTCACAGCGGAGACAGAGAAGGGCCACAGCGGGACACAGCGGTGACACAGCTGGACACAGCGGGGTACACAGCGGGATGAT
>NW_012316011.1:0-2027 GCF_000151885.1 Dipodomys ordii
CTTCTGCTTCTCCTGCTTCTGCTTCTTCTGCATCCCCTCTTTCTCTTTCTGCTTCTTCTTCTGTTTCTGCTTCTCCACCTGCTTCTACTTCTTGTCCTTCTCCTGTTTTCTGCTTCTTCTTCTCCTGCTTCTGCTTCTTCTGCTTTTCCTGCTTCTCTTTCTGCTTCTCCTTCTGCTCATTCTCCTTCTTCTCTTTCTTCTTCTTCTGCTTCTCCCGCTTCTGCTTCTTCTGCTTCTCCTGCTTCTCGTTCTGCTTCTCTTCGTCGGCTTCTCTTTCTATTTCTGCTTCTTCTGATTCTGCTTCTTCTCCTTCTTTTCTCCTTCTGCTTCTGTTTCTTCTGCTTCTGCTGCTTCTCCTTCTGCATCTCCTTCTGCTTGTGCTTTTCCTTCTGCTTCTTCTTCTGCTTCTGCTTCTCCTTCTCCTTCTTCTGCTTCTCCGTCTGCTTCTGCTTCTTCTTCTTTTCCTGCTTCTCCTTCTGTTTCTCCTTCTTGTTCTTCTGCTATTCCTTCTGCTTCTCTTTCTGCTTCTGCATCTTCAGCTTCTTCTGCTACTGCTTCTGCTTCTTCTGTTTCTTCTGCTTCTCCTTCTGCTTTTGCTTCTCTTTCTGCTTCTGCTTCTCCTTCTGGTTCTCCTTCTTCTTCTCCAGATTCTTCTTCTTCTGCTCCTCCTACTCCTATTCCTTCTCTTTCTCCTTCTTCTTCTTCTGCTTCTCGTCCTGCTTCTGCTTCTTCTGCTTGTTCTGTTTCTTCTGCTTCTGCGTTTCCAGCTTCTGCTGCTTCTGCTTCTCCTTCTGCTTCAGGTTCTCCTTCTGGTTCTTGGGCTTCTTCTGTTTCTTCTGCTTCTGCTTCTCCTGCTACTGCTTCTTCTGCTTCTCTTTCTGCTTATCCTTATGCTTCTTCTTCTCCTTCTGCTCCTTCTCCTTCTTCTGTTTCTTCTTCTGCTTCTCCCGCTTCTGCTTCTTCTGCTTCTCCTGCTTGTCCTTCTCCTTCTGCTTCTCCTTCTCCTTCTTCTGCTGCTCTTTCTGCTTCTGCTTCTTCTGATTCTTCAACTTCTCCTTCTTCTTCTCCTTCTGTTTCTGCTTCTCTTTCTGCTTCTGCGTCTCCTTCTGCTTCACCTTCTGCTGCTCCTTCTCCTTCTTCTGTTTCTCCCTCTGCTTCTGCTACTTATGCTTCTTCTTTTTCTTCTGCTTCTGCTTTTCCAGCTTCTGCTGCTTCTGCTTCTCCTTATGCTTCAGGTTCTCCTTCTGGTTCTTCGGCTTCTTCTGTTTCTTCTGCTTCTGCTTCTCCTGCTACTGCTTCTTCTGCTTCTCTTTCTGCTTCTCCTTCTGCTTCTGCTTCTCCTTCTGCTCCTTCTCCTTCTTCTGTTTCTTCTTCTTCTGCTGCTTCTCCCGCTTCTGCTTCTTCTGCTTCTCCTGCTTGTCCTTCTCCTTCTGCTTCTCCGTCTCCTTCTTCTGCTCTTTCTGCTTCTGCTTCTGCTTCTTCTGATTCTCCAACTTCTCCTTCTTCTTCTCCATCTGTTTCTGCTTCTCTATCTGCTTCTGCATCTCCTTCTGCTTCACCTTCTGCTGCTCCTTCTCCTTCTTCTGTTTCTCACTCTGCTTCTGCTTCTTATGCTTCTTCTTTTTCTTCTGGTTCTGCTTCTCCTGCTTCTGCTTCTTATGCTTCTTCTTCTTCTTCTTCTTCTTCTTCTTCTTCTTCTTCTTCTTCATCTTCTTCTTCTTCTTCTTCTTCTTCTTCTTCTTCTTCTTCTTCTTCTTCTTCTTCTTCTGCTTCTTCTTCTTCTGCTTCTCTTTCTGCTTCTGCTTCTCCTGCTTGTTTTTCTGCTTCTTCTGCTGCTTCTCCTACTGCTGGTTCTTCTACTTCTTCTTCTGCTTCTCTTTTAGCTTCTCCTTCTGCTTCTACTCTGCTTCTTCTGTTTCTCCTGCCTGAATTTCTGGTTCTACTTCTTCTGCTGCTTCTCCTTCTGCTTCTGCTTCTGTTTCTACTTCTGCTTCTGCTTCTGTTTGTGCAAAATCAGCTTCTTCTCT
>NW_012316012.1:0-2027 GCF_000151885.1 Dipodomys ordii
CTGGGGACACAGCAAGGACACAGCGGGACACAGCGGGACACAGCGGGGACACTGCGGGAACATAGCAGGACACAGCGGGGTACACAGCGGGACACAGCGGGACACAGCTGGGGACACAGCGGGGACACAGCGGGACACAGCGGAACACAGCGGGAGTCAAAGCGGGAGACAGCGGGGCACACAGCGAGGACACAGGGGGACACAGAGGCGACACAGAGGGGACTCAGCGGGGGACACAGCGTGGGACAAAGTAGGACACCACGGGACACAGTGTTACACAGCGGTACACAGCGGGGACACTGCGGAACACAGCAGGAAAAAGCGGGGGACACAGCAGGAAACAGCGGGCCACCGCGGGGGACACAGTGGGGACAGCGAAGACAGAGAGTGGCCACAGCGAGACACAGCGGTGACACAGCGGGACACAGCGGGGTACACAGCAGGACACAGCGGGCACACAGCGGGGACACAACGGGACACAGCGGGACACAGTGGGGACACAGCGGGACAAAGCGGGAGACACAGCGGGAAACAGCAGGCACACAGCGGGGACACAGTGGGACACAGCGGGACCCAGCACGGGACACAGCGTGGACACATTGGGACACAGCGGGGACACAGCGGGACTCAGCGGGGGACACAGCAGTACACAGCGGGACACAGCGGGACACAGCGGGGACACAGAGGGGTAAACAGCGGGACACAGCGGGGAACACAGCGAGGACACAGCGGGACCAAGCGGGACACAGCGTCGATACAGCGGGGACACAGTGGGACACAGGGGGTACACAGCTGGGTACACAACGGGACACAGAGGGGGACACAGCGAGGACACAGCAGAACACAGCGTGGGAAACAGCGAGGACACAGCGGGACACAGCGAGACACAGCGGGACACAGTGGGGACACAGCAGTAGACACAGCGAGACACATCAGGGGACACAGCGGGACACAGCGGGGAACACAGCGAGGACACAGCGGGGACACAACGGGGACACTGCGGGAACATAGTGGGACACAGCGGGGCACACAGCGGGACAAAGCGGGACACAGCTTGGGACACAGCGGGAACACAGCAGGACACAGCCGGGGACACAGCGAGGACACAGCGGGACACAGTGGGACACAGCGTGGGACAAAGCGGGAGACAGCAGGGGACACAGCGAGGACAGAGCGGGACACAGCTGCGACACATAGAGGACTCAGCGGGGGACACAGTGGGGGACAGAGCGGGACACATCGGGACACTGCGGGGCACAGCGGGGGACCCAGCGGGACACAGCGGGGGACCCAGCGGGACCCAGCGGGACACAGCGGGACACTGCGGGGCACAGCGGGGGACACAGCGGGATACAGCGGGGGACACAGGGAGGACACAGCTTAACACAGCATGGGACAAAGCGAGGACACAGCGGGACACAGCGAGACACAGCCGGACACAGCGGGGACCCAGCAGTGGACACAGCGGGGGACAAAGCGGGACCCAGCGGGACACAGCGGGAGACACAGCGGGACACAGCGTCTATAGAGCGGGGACACAGCGGGACACAGCGGTGACACAGCGGGACCCAGCAGGACACAACAAGAACACAGCGGATGACACAGCGGGACACAGTGGGACACAGAGGGGGACACAGCGAGGGACACAGAGGGGGACACAGCGAGGGACACAGCGGGGGACACAGCGGGACACAGGGGGGGACACAGCGGGACACAGCGGGGACACAGAGGGGACGCAGCAGTGGACATAGCGGGGGACAAAGCGGGACACCACATGACACAGTGGGACACAGCGGGACACAGTGGGGACACTGCGGGGACACAGCGGGAGAAAGCGGGGGACCCAGCGGGACCCAGCGGGACACAGCAGGACCCAGCGGGGAAACAATGGGAACACAGTGGGACACAGCGAGGACACAGCGGGACACAGCGGGACACTGCGGGGCACAGCGGGGGACACAGCGGGATACAGCGGGGGACACAGGGAGGACACAGCAGAACACAGCATGGGACAAAGCGAGGACACT
>NW_012316013.1:0-2027 GCF_000151885.1 Dipodomys ordii
TGTTTCCCCGCTGTGACCCGCTGTGTCCCCAGTGTCCTTGCTGTGTCCTCGCTGTATCCGCAGCTGTGTCCCACTGTGTCCCCCGCTGTGTCCCCGCTGTGTCCTCCTGTGTCCCGCTGTGTCCTCGCTGTGTCTTTCTGTATCCCGCTGTGTCACCCTATGTCCCCGCTGTGTCCTCGCTGTGTCCTTCTGTATCCCGCTGTATCCCATGCTGTGTCCCGCTGTGTCCTTGCTGTGTCCCGCTTTGTCCTCGTTGTGTCCCTGGCTATATCCCGCTGTGTTCCCCTCACTGTCCCGCTGTGTCCCCGCTGTGTCCCGCTGTGTCCCCCGCTATATCCTGCTCTGTCTCCCGCTGTGTCCCGCTGTGTCCCTGCTGTATCCCCGATGTGTCCCACTGTGTACCCCGCTGTGTCCCGCTGTGTCCCGCTGTGTCCCCCGCTGTGTTCCCCTCTGTGTCCTGCTGTGTCCGGCTGTGTCCCGCTGTGTACTCGCTGTGTCCCCGCTGAGTCCCGCTGTGTCCTCGCTGTGTCCCAGCTGTGTCCCGCTGTGTCCCCGTTGTTCCCCGGTTTGTCCCCACTGTCCCCCGCTGTGTTCCACGCTGTGTACCTCTGTGTCCCGCTCTGTCCTCGCTTTGTCCCTGAGATGTCCCGCTGTGTCCCCGCTGTGTCCGTGCTGTGTTCCACTCTCTCCCGCTGTGTGCGGCTCTGTGTCCCCTGCTGTGTCCCCCGCTGTGTCCCGCTGTATCCCGGTGTGTCCCGCTTTGTCCCCCGCTGTTTCCCGCTGTTTCCCACTGTGCCCCTGCTGTGTCCCTGCTGTGTCCCGCTGTGTACCCCGCTGTGTCCCACTGTGTCCCGCTGTGTGCCCCCTTTGTTCCCCTCTGTGTCCTGCTGTGTCCCCTGCTGTGTCCCTGCTGTGTCCCTTTGTGTCCCGCTGTGTCCCGCTGTGTACCCCACAGTTTCCTGCTGTGTCGCCCGCTGTGTCCCTGGCTGTGTTCCCCGCTGTGTCCCGCTCTTTCACGCTGTGTCCTGCTGTGTCCTTGCTGTGTCTCCATTTGTGTCCTGCTGTGTCCTTGCTGGGTCCCCCGCTGTGTCCCGCTGTGTCCCTATGTGTCACACTGTGTCCCCCGCTGTGTCCGGTTGTGTTTCCCGCTGTGTCCCGCTGTGTCCTGCTGTGTACGTCCTGTGCCCCGCTGTGTCCCGCTGTGTCCCCGCTGTGTCTCCCTGCTGTCCCCCGCTGTGTCCCCACTGTGTTCCGCTGTGTCCCCGCTGTGTCCCCGCTGTGTCTCCCTGCTGTCCCCCACTGTGTCCCCTCTGTGTCCCGCTGTGTCCCCCTGTGTCCTCGCTGTGTCCCCGCTGTTTCCCGATGTGTCCTGCTGTGTCCGACTGTGTCCCCGCTGTCCCCCGCTGTGTCCCTGCTGTGTATCCGCTGTGTCCAGCTGTGTCCCGTTTTGTCCCGCTGTCCTCCGCTGTGTCCCCTGCTGTGTCCACCGCTGTGTCCCGCTGTCTCCCCTCTGTGTCCCCGCTGTGTCCCGCTGGGTCCCGCTGTGTCCCCGCTGTGTCCCTGCTGTGTCCCCCGCTATATCCTGCTCTGTCCCCTGCTGTGTCCTGCTGTGTCCCCGTTGTTCCCCGTTTTGTCCCCACTGTCCCCCGCTGTGTCCCTCGCTGTGTACCTCTGTGTCCCACTCTGTCCTCGCTTTGTCCCCGCGATGTCCCGCTGTGTCCCCGCTGTGTCCCTGCTGTGTTCCACTCTCTCCCGCTGTGTGCGGCTCTGTGTCCCCTGCTGTGTTCCCCGCTGTGTCCCGCTGTATCCCGGTGTGTACCGCTTTGTCCCCCGCTGTGTCCCGCTGTTTCCCACTGTGCCCCTGCTGGGTCCCCGCTGTGTCCCGCTGTTTCCCACTGTGCCCCTGCTGTGTCCCCGCTGTGTCCCGCTGTGTACCCTGCTGTGTCCCACTGTGTCCCCCGCTGTGTCACTGCTGTGTCCCGCTGTGTCCCGCTTTGTCCCGCTGTGTACCCTGCAGTGACCTGCTG
>NW_012316014.1:0-2027 GCF_000151885.1 Dipodomys ordii
GTTATTTATTTTTTGGGGTGTATTAAAGTGGGCTCTAAGCGGGTATCCATAGGGACCTCACGTGTATCCCATCGTGAATACAGCTGGTCCCATCTGGTCTCTGTATGTTCTAGCCAGGGGACACATTGGAGGTCCCAGGGCACACAGCATGGGACACAGCAAGGACCCAGTGGGGACTCAGGGGGGGGACACAGTGGTACATAGCGGGGATCTCAACGGGTGGACTCAGCGGGGACACAGCGGGACACATTGGGGTTCTCTAGTGAGGTCACTGCGGGACACAGCGGGGCACAGAGCGAGGACTCATTGGGACACATTGGGGTCACAGCGGGGATTCAGCGGGGGACACAGCAGTACACAGCTGGGGACACAACAAGTAGACAGCGAGACACAGCGGGACACAGCCGGGACACTGCGGGAACATAGCAGGACACAGCGGGTACACAGCGGGACACAGTGGGACACAGCTGGGGACACAGCGGGGACACAGCGGGACACAGCGGAACACAGCGGGAGTCAAAGCGGGAGACAGCGGGGGACACAGCGAGGACACAGGGGGACACAGCGGCGACACAGAGGGGACTCAGCGGGGGACACAGCGTGGGACAAAGTGGGACACCACGGGACACAGTGTGACACAGCGGGACACAGCAGGAACACTGCGGGACAAAGCAGGACAAAGCGGGGGACACAGAGGACACAGCGGGACACAGCGGGGGACATAGCGGGGGACAGCGGAGACAGAGAGTGGCCACAGCGAGACAAAGCGGTGACACAGCTGGACACAGCGGGGTACACAGCGGGACACAGCGGGCACACAGCGGGGACACAGCGGGACACAGCAGGGGACACAGGGAGGACACAGCGGGATACAGCGGGGCACAGCGGGGGACACAGCAGTACACAGCGGGACAAAGCGGGACACAGCGGGGACATAGAAGAGACACAGCGGGGGACACAGCTGGGGACACAGCGGGACACAGCGGGGGACACAGGGATGACAGAGCAGGACCCAGCGGGACCCAGCGTGGATACAGCAGAATCCCAGTTGGACACAGCAGGACACAGCGGGGACATAGCAGTAGACACAGCGGGACACAGTGCCGGACACAGCGGGACACAGCGGGGGACAAAGGGATGACACAGCGGGACCCAGCGGAACCCAGCGTCGATACAGCAGGGACACAGCGGGACACAGTGGGGTACACAGCTGGGGACACAGCGAGGACACAGCGGGACACAGCGGGGACACAGTGGGACACAGCGGGACACAGCGGGGGACACAGCGGAACACAGCATGGGACACAGTGAGGACACAGTAGGACACAGCAGGACACAGCGGCGACACAGCAGGGACACAGCAGGGACACAGCGGGGACACAGTGGGGGCACAGCGGGACACAGCGGGACACAGTGGGACACAGCGGGGACAAAGCGTGAGACACAGCGGGGGACAGAAAGGGAGACAGCAGGGGACTCAGCGAGGAAACAGCGGGACACAGCAGTGACACAGCGGGGACTCAGCGGGGGACACAGTGGGACACAGCGGGGGACACAGCTGGACACAGCGGGGGACACTGCGGGACACAGCGGGGGACACTGCGGGACACAGTGTGGGACAGAGCGTGGGACACAGCGAGACACAGTTGTGACACAGAGGGGACTCAGTGGGGGACACAGCGGGGGACAAAGCAGGACACCACGGGACAGTGTTACACAGCGGGACACAGCGGGGACACTGCGGGGACACAGCGGTACAAAGTGGGGGACACAGCGGGGACACAGCGGGGGACACAGCGGGGGACAAAGCGGGACACCACGGAACACAGCGGGTCACAGCGCGAAACAGCGGTGACCCTGCGGGGACAGAGCAGGACCCAGTGGGGGACACAGCGGGACACAGGGGGGACTCACCTGGGGACACAGCGAAGGACAAACTGGGACACCACGGGACACAGTGGGACACAGCAGGACACAGCGGGGACACTGCGGGACACAGCAGGGACAGAGCAGGACACAGCGGGACA
>NW_012316015.1:0-2027 GCF_000151885.1 Dipodomys ordii
TTCTCCCTCTGCTTAGGATCAGCTTTTGCTTCTTCGGCTTCTTCTGCTTCTATTTCTGCTTCTCCTTCTGTTTCTGCTTCACTTTCTGCTTCTGCTTCTTCTACTTCTTCTATTTCTTCTGCTTCTGCTTCTCCTGCTTCTGCTTCTCCTTCAGTTTCTTTTTTTGCTTCTCCTTCTTCTGCTTCTACTACTGCTTCTGCTTCTCCTTCTGCATCTTCTTCTGTTTCAATTTCTCCTTCTTCTGCTTTTCATTCTGCTTCTGCTTCTCCTGCTTCTGCTTCTTCTGCTTCTCCTGCTTCTCCTTCTCATTCTCCTTCTCTTTCTGATTCTGCTTATCCTTCTGTTTCTCCTACTCCTAATCCTTCTCTTTCTCCTTCTCCTTCTTCTTCTTCTTCTGCTTCTCCTGCTGCTTCTTCTTCTGCTTCTTCTGCTTTTTCTGTTTCTTCTTCTTCTGCTTCAGCTTCTGCTTCTTCTGCTTCTACTTTTGCTTCTGCTTCTCCGTCTGCTTCTGCTTCTGCTCTTCTCCTTCTTCTGTTTCTTCTGCTTCTGCTTTTCCTGCTTCTCCTTCTTCTGCTTCTCCTACTTCTCCTTCTGCTTCTCCGTCTCATTCTCCTTCTCCTTCAATTTCTCGTTCTTGTGCTTCTCATTCTGCTTCTGCTTCTGCTTCTCATACTTCTGCTTCTTCTGTTTCTCCTTCTGCTTCTCCTTCTGCTTCTCTTTCTGCTTCTGATTCTCCTTCTGCTCCTCCTACTCCTAATTTTTCTCTTTCTCCTTCTTCTTCTTCTTCTGCTTCTCGTTCTGCTTCTGCTTCTTCTCCTTGTTCTGTTTCTTCTGCTTCTGCTTTTCCAGCTTCTGCTGCTTCTGCTTGTCCTTCTGCTTCAGGTTCTCCTTCTGCTTCTTGGGCTTCTTCTGATTCTTCTGCTTCTGCTTCTCCTGCTACTGCTTCTTCTGCTTCTTCTGCTTCTCTTTCTGTTTCTCCTTCTGCTTCTCCTTCTGCTCCTTCTCTTTCTTCTGTTTCTTCTTCTTCTGCTTCTCCTGCTTCTGCTTCTTCTGCTTCTCCTGCTTGCCCTTCTCCTTCTCCTTCTCCTTCTCCTTCTTCTCCTCTTTCTGCTTCTGCTTCTTCTGATTCTCCAACTTCTCCTTCTTCTTCTCCTTCTGTTTCTGCTTCGCTTTCTGCTTCTGCATCTCCTTCTGCTTCACCTTCTGCTGCTCTTTCTCCTTCTTCTGTTTCTCCCTCTGCTTCTGCTTCTTATGCTTCTTCTTTATCATCTGCTTCTCCTGCTTCTGCTTCTTATGCTTCTACTGCTTCATCTGCTTCTGCTTCTTCTGCTTCTACTTCTCTTTGTGCATCTGCTTCTCCTGCTTGTTTTTTCTGCTTCTTCTGCTGCTTCTCCTTCTGCTGCTTCTTCTACTTCTCCTCCTCCTCCTTCTCTATTTGCTTCGCCTTCTGCTTCTGCTTCTGCTTCTTCTGTTTCTCCTGCCTGAATTTCTAATTCTACTTCTTCTGCTGCTTCTCCTTCTGCTTCTACTTCTGATTCTGATTCTGCTTCTTCTGCTTCTTCTCTTTCGGCTTCTCCTGCTTCTGCTTCTTGTGCTTCTCCTGCTTCTCTTTCTGCTTCTCATTCCGCTTCTGCTTCTCCTTCTGCTTCTGCTTCTAATCCTTCTCCTTCTCCTACTTCTGCTTCTCCTTCAGCTTCTGCTTCTTATGCTTCTCCTTCTGCATCTCCTTCTGCTTGTGCTTGGCCTTATGCTTCTTCTTCTGCCTCTGCTTCTCCTTCTCCTTCTTTTGCTTCTCCTTTTGCTTCTGCTTCTTCTGCTTTTCCTGCTTCTCCTTCTGCTTCTGCTTCTTCTGCTTTTCCTTCTGCATATTTTTCTGCTTCTGCTTCTCCTTCTCCTTCTTCTCCTTCTTCTTCTTCTCCTTCTTCTTCTTCTTCTTCTTCTTCTTCTTCTTCTTCTTCTTCTTCTTCTTCTTCTTCTTCTTCTTCTTCTTCTTCTTCTTCTTCTTCTTCTTCTGCTTTACCTGCTTC
>NW_012316016.1:0-2027 GCF_000151885.1 Dipodomys ordii
GGGGTACACAGCGGGACACAGGGGGCACACAGTGGGGACACAGCGGGGGACAAAGCGGGACACAGCGGGTCACAGCGGGGGACACAGCGGGACACAGCGGGGGACACAGAGGGGTACACAGCGGGACACAGCCGGGAACACAGCGCGGACACAGTGGGACACACCGGGACACAGCGGGACACAGCGGTACACAGCGGGACACAGCGGGGGACACAGTGGGAAAAAGCGGGGACACAGCGGGACACAGCGGGACACAGCGGGGGACACAGCGGTACACAGCTTGGGACACAGCGAGGACAACGCGGGACACAGCAGGACACAGCAGGGACACAGCGAGGGACACAGCGGGGGACACAGCGGGACACAACGAGGAACACATCGAGGACACAGCGGGACCCAGCAGGACACAGCATCGATACAGAGGGGACACAGCGGGACACAGCGGGGTACACAGCTGAGGACACAACGGGACACAGCGGTGGACACAGCGAGGACACAGCGGGACACAGCGGGGACACTGCGGGAACATAGCGGGACACAGTGGGTACAGAGCGGGACACAGTGGGGTCACAGAGTGGTACACAGCGGGACACATCGGGAAACAAAGCGAGGTCACAGCGGGGGACAAAGCGGGACAACACGGAACACAGTGTGACACAGCGGGACACAGCGGGACACAGCGGGGTACACAGAGGGACACAGCGGGCACACAGCGGGGACACAGCGGGACACAAGGGGACACAGCGGGAACACAGTGGGACACAGCGGGACAAAGCGGCAGACACAGCGGGACACAGCAGGCACACAGCGGGGACACAGCGTGACACAGCGGGACACAGCGGGGACAGAGCGGCACACAGCCGGACAGAGCGGGACACAGCAGGGGACACAGCGGGACACAGTTGGGGACACAGTGAGGCCACAGCGGGACACAGCAGGGGACACAGCGAGGACACAGCGGGGGACACAGCGGGGGACACAGCGGGACACAGTGGGGAACACAGCGAGGACACAGCGGGACACAGCGTCGATACAGCGGGGACACAGCGTTACACAGTGTGGTACACATCTGTGGACACAAGGGGACACAGTGGGGGCACAGCGGGACACAGCGGGACACAGTGGGACAAAGCGAAGACAAATCGTGAGATACAGCGGGGGCCAGAGCGGGAGACAGCGGGGGACACAGGGAGGACACAGCAGGGCACAGAGGCACACAGCAGGGACAGAGCGGGACACAGCGGGACACAGCGGGGAACACAGCGAGGACACAGCGGGACACAGCGTCGATACTGCGGGGATACAGCGTTACACAGCGTGGTACACATATGTGGACATAACGGGACACAGTGGGGGCACAGCGGGACACAGGGGGACACAGTGGGACACAGCGAGGACAAATCGTGAGACGAAGCAGGGCACAGAGCGGGAGACAGTGGGGGACACATCGAAGACACAGCAGGACACAGCGGGACACAGCAGGGACAGAGCGGGACACAGCGGGACACAGCGGGACACAGCGGGGGACCCAGCGAGGACACAGCGGGACACAGCGGGGGACACAGCGAGGACACAGCAGGACACAGCGGGGGACCCAGCGAGGACACAGCGGGACACAGCGGGGGACACAGCGAGGACACAGCGGGACACAGCGGGGGAAACAGCGAGGACACAGCGGGGGACACAGCGGGGGACACTGCGGGACACAGTGGGGAACACAGCGAGGACACAGCGGGACCCAGCGGGACACAGCGTCGATACAGCGGGGATACAGCGTTACACAGCGTGGTACACATCTGTAGACACAACGGGACACAGTGGGGGCACAGCAGGACACAGTGGGACACAGCGAGGACAAATCGTGAGATGTAGTGGGGGACAGAGCGGGAGACCGCGGGGGACACAGCGAGGACACAGCAGGACACAGCGGGACACAGCAGGGACAGAGCGGGACACAGCGGGACACAGCGAGGGACACAGCGGGACACAGTGGGGGACCCAGCGAGGATACAGCGGGACACACCTGA
>NW_012316017.1:0-2027 GCF_000151885.1 Dipodomys ordii
GCGGGGAACACAGCGAGGACACAGCGGATCTAGGGTGACACAGTGTCGATACAGCGGGGACACAGTGTTACACAGCGTGGTACACAGCTTTGAACACAACGGGACACAGTGGGGGCACAGCGAGACACAGTGGGACACAGTGAGGACACAGCGGGACACAGCGCTGACACTGCTGGGGACACAGTGGGGGCACAGCGGGACACAGCGGGACACAGTGGGACGCAGCAGGGACAAAGCTTGAGACACAGCGGTGTACAGAGCGGGACACAGCGGGGGACAGAGCGAGGACACATTGGGACACATTGGGACACAGCGGGACTCAGCGGGGGACACAGCTGTACACAGTGGGACAAAGCGGGACACAGCGGGGACACAGCAGAGACACAGCCGGGGACACAGTGGGACACAGTGGGGGACACAGGGATGACACAGCGGGACCCAGCGGGACCTAGCATCGATACAGCCGGGACACAGTGGGACACAGTGGGGTACACAGCTGGGGACACAGGGAGGACACAGCAGGACACAGCGGGACACAGCTGGGGACACAGCGGGGACACAGCGGGACACAGCGGAACACAGCGGGAGACAAAGCTGGAGACAGCGGGGGACACAGCGAGGACACAGCGGGACACAGCGGCGACACAGAGGGGACTCAGCGGGGGACACAGCGTGGGACAAAGTGGGACAACACGGGACACAGTGTTACACAGCGGGACACAGCGGGGACACTGCGGGACACAGCAGGACAAAGCAGGGGACAAAGTGGGACACAGCGGGCCACAGCGGGGGAAACAGCAGGGGACAGCGGAGAGAGAGAGTGGCCACAGCGAGACACAGCGGTGACACAGCTGGACACAGCGGGGTGCACAGCGGGACACAGCGGGCACACAGCAGGGACACAGCGTCGATACAGCGAGGACACAGCGAGACACAGCGGGGAACACAGGAAGGAAACAGCGGGACCCAGTGGGACACAGAGTCGATACAGCAGGACACAACGGGGTACACAGCTAGGAACACAACGGGACACAGCGGGGGACACAGCGAGGACACAGCGGGAAATAGCGGGACACAGCGGGGGACACAGCGGGACCCAGCGGGAGACCCAGCGAGGACACAGCAGGACACAGCGGGACACACCACCGATACAGGGGGCACACAGAGTTACACAGCGTGGTACACAGCTGTGGACACAACGGGACACAGTGGGGGCACAGCGGGACACGGCGGGACACAGTGGGACACAGCGGGACACAGTGGGACACAGCGGGTACAAAGCGTGAGACACAGCGGGGGACAGAGCTGGAGACAGCGGGGGACACAGCCAGGATATAGCGGGACACAGCGTCGATACAGCGGGCACACAGCGTTACACAGCGTGGTACACACTGTGGACACAACGGGACACAGTGGGGGCACAGCCGGACACAGCAGGACATAGTAGGACACAGCGGGGACAAAGCGTGAGACACAGTGGGGGACAGAGAGGGAGACAGCAGGGGACACAGCGAGGAAACAGCGGGACACAGCGGTGACACAGCGGGGACTCAGCGGGGGACATAGTGGGACACAGCGGGGGACACAGCGGGACACAGCGCGGGACACTGCGGGACACAGTGTGGGACAGAGCGTGGGACTCAGCGAGACACAGCGGGGACAAAGCTGGACACAGCGGGGTACACAGAGGGACACAGCAGGGACACAGCGGGGAAACAGCGTGACACAAAAGGACACAGCTGGACACAGCGGGGTACACAGCGGGACACAGCGGACACACAGCGGGGACACAGAGGGACACAGCGGGACACAGCGGGGACAGAGCGTGACACAGTCGGACACAGCGGGACACAGCGGGGGACACAGCGGGACACAGCGGGGGACCCAGCGAGGACACAGCGGGACACAGCGGGGGACACAGCGAGGACACAGCGGTGGACACAACGGTGGACACAGCGGGACACAGCGTGGAACACAGCGAGGACACAGCGGGAAACACTGCGAGGTCACAGCGGGGACAAAGTTGA
>NW_012316018.1:0-2027 GCF_000151885.1 Dipodomys ordii
ACTGTGTCCCCACTGTGTCCCGCTGTGTCCCGCTGTGTCCCCGGTGTGCCCGCTGTGTCCCGCTGTGTACCCCGCTGTGTCCAACTGTGTCCCGCTCTGTCCCGCTGTGGCCCTTCTCTGTCTCCGCTGTCCCCCGCTGTGTCCCCCGATGTGTCCCGCTGTGTCCCGCTGTGTCCCCCGCTTTATCCTGCTGTGTCCCCGCAGTGTCCCCGCTGTGTCTCGCTGTGTCACACTGTGTCCTGTAGTGTCCCACTTTGTCCCCCGCTGTGTCCCCCGCTGTGTCCTCCGCTGAGTCCCCTCTGTATCGACGCTGTGTCCCGTTGTGTCCCGCTGTGTCCTCGCTGTGTTCCCCGCTGTGTCCCACTGTGTCCCCCGCTGTGTCCCCCGCTATGTCCTCGCTGGGTCCCCCGCTGTGTCCCGCTGTGTCCCCCGCTGTGTCCCGCTGTGTCCGACTGTGTCCCGCTCTGTCCCCGCTGTGTCCCGCTGTGTCCTGCTGTGTCCCCTCTGTGTGCCCGCTGTGTCCCGCTGTGTACCCCGCTGTGTCCAGCTGTGTCACTGCTGTGTCCCGCTGTGGCCCTTCTCTGTCTCCGCTGTGTCCCGCTGTGTCCCCCGCTTTGTCCCGCTGTGTCCCTCTGTGTCCCCCGCTTTGTCCTGCTGTGTCCCCGCAGTGTCCCGCTGTGTCCCACTGTGTCCCACTGTGACCCGTGGTGTCCCCGCTGTGTCCCGCTGTGTCCCGCTGTTTCCCCCGCTGTGTCCCCCGCTATGTCCTGCTGTGTCCGCCACTGTGTCCCGCTGTGTCCCCCGCTGTGTCCCGCTGTGTCACCGCTGTGTCCCGCTGTGTCCCCCGCTGAGTCCCCGCTGTGTCACCGCTGTGTCCCGCTGTTTCCTCGCTGTGTCCCCTGCTGTCTCCGTCTCTGTCCCCCGGTGTGTCTCACGCTTTGTCCCTGCTGTGTCCCACTGTGTCCCGCTGAGTCTGGCTGTGCCCCCACTGTGTCCCGTTGTGTCAACAGCTATGTACCACGCCTTGTAACGCTGTGACCCCGCTGTATCGACTCTGTGTCCCGCTGTGTCCCGCTGTGTCCTCGATCTGTTCCCCGCTGGGTCCCGCTGTGTCCCCCGCTGTGTCCCCCGCTGTGTCCTCGCTGTGTCCCCTGCTGTGTCCCGCTGTGTCCTCACTGGGTCCACCACTGTGTCCCGCTGTGTCCCCCGCTGTATCGCGCTGTGTCCGGCTGTGTCCCGCTCTGTCCCCGCTGTGTCCCTCTGTGTCCCCGCTGTGTGCCTGCTGTGTCCCGCTGTGTCTCCCGCTTTGTCCCACTGTGTCCCATTGTGTCCCGCTGTGTCCCGCTGTTTCCCCGCTGTGTGCCCGCTGTGTCCCGCTGTGTACCCCGCTGTGTCCAGCTGTGTCACCGCTGTGTCTCGCTGTGGCCACTCTCTGTCTCCACTGTCCCCCGCTGTGTGCCCCGCTGTGGCCCGCTGTGGCCCGCTGTGTCCCCCGCTTAGTCCTGCTGTGTCCCGCAGTGTCGCCGCTGTGTCCCGCTGTGTAACACTGTGTCCCATAGTATCCCACTTTGTCCCACAATGTGTCCCCCGCTGAGTACCCTCTGTGTCGCCGCTGTGTCCCACTGTGTCCTCGCTGTGTCCCCCGCTGTGTCCCGCTGTGTCCTCCCTGTGTTCCCCACTGTGTCCCGCTGTGTCCTCGCTGTGTTCCCCGCTGTATCCAGCTGTTTCCCCCACTGTGTCCCCCACTGTGTCCTCGCTGTGTCCCCCGCTGTGTCCCGATGTGTCCCGCTGTGTACTCGCTATGTCACGCTCTGTGTCCCGCTGTGTCCCCCGTCGTGTCCTGCTGTGTCACGCTGTGTCCCGATGCGTCCCCCCAGTGTCCCGCTGTGTACCACTTTGTCCCCCACTGTGTCCCGCAGTGACCAGGTTGTGTCCCGCTTTGTCCCTACTGTGTACCCCGCTGTGTCCCCCGCTGTGTCTCTCGCTGTGTCCCGCTGTGTCCCCAGCTGTGTCCGGCTGTGTCCCGC
>NW_012316019.1:0-2027 GCF_000151885.1 Dipodomys ordii
ACAGCGGGGGACAGCAGGGTTTACACAGCGGGACACAGCAGTATACAGTGGGGGACAAAGCGTGGGACACAGCGGGACACAGCGGGGGAAACAATGGGGGGCACAGCGGGGCAAGCAGCGGGACAAGCGGGGGACCAAGCGGATAAACTGGCGGGGCACCCAGCGGGGGACACAGCGGGGAAACAGCATGGACACAGCGGGGACACAGAGTGGACACAGCGGGGACACAGGGGGACACAGCGGGGACACAGCGAGGACACAGCGGGTTACACAGTGGGACACAGCGGGGGACACAGCGGGACACAAGGGAGAAACAGTGGGACACAGCGTGGGACACAGCTGGACACAGCGGGGGTCAAAGCGCGGACACAACGGGACACAGCGGGAACACAGCGGCACACAAAGGGACAAAGTGGGAGACACAACGGGACAAAGCGGGACACAGCGGTATACAGCGGGGGACAAACCGAGAGACACAGCGGGACACAGCGGGGGACACAGCGGTACACAGCGGGACACAGCGGGGGAGACAGCGTGGACACAGCGGGACACCGGGACACAGCGGGACAAAACAGGACACAGCGGAACACAGCGGGGACTCAGACGGGGACACAGGGGGGCACAGCGGGGACACAGCTGGACACAGCAGGACACAGCGGTACACAGCGTGACACAGTGGGACACAGCGGGGGAACACAGCAAGGACACAGCGGGTACACAGCGGGGACATAGCGGGGGACACAGTGGGACACAGTAGGGGACACAGCGGGACACAGCGGGAAACAGCGGGACACAGCGGGGACACAGCGGGGGACATACCGGGACACAAAGGGGGCACAGAGTGACACAGCAGGGACAAAGCGAGACACAGCGGGGACACAGCATGGGACACAGCAGGACACAGAGGGGAACACAGCGGAGGACACAGCGGAACACAGAGGGACACAGCGGGACACTGCAGGGGACACAGCGGGGACACAGCAGGGACACAGCGGGACACAGCGGGAGACACAGCGGGACACAGCGGGGGACACAGCGGGACACAGCGGGGGACACAGCTGGACACAGCGGGAGTCAAGCGCGGACACAACAGGACACAGCGGGAGCACAGCGGGGGACACTGCGGGGCAAAGTGGGAGACACAACGGGACAAAGCGGGACACAGGGGTATACAGCGGGGGACAAATGGGGAGACACAGCGGGACACAGCGGGGGACACAGCGGTACACAGCGGGACACAGCGGGACAGAGCGGGGGAGACAGCGCGGACACAGCGGGACACCGGGACACAGCGGGGGACACTGCGTGGACACAGCAGCGACACAGCGGGGAAACAGCGGGACACAGCGGGGGACACAGCGGGGACACAGTGGGACACAGCGGGGGACAAAGAGGCGGACACAGCGTAACAGAGTGGGACACATAGGGGACACAGCTGGGACACAGTGGGACAAAACGGGGACCCAGCAGGACACAGCGGGACACAGCGGGGACAAAGCGAGGACAGAGCGGGACACAGCGTCGACACAGCGGGACACAGCAGGGACACAGCAGAACACAGCGGGGGACACAGAGGCGGACACAGCGGGACACAGCGGGGGACACTGCGGGGACACAGCGGGACACAGCGGGGGACAAAGCGCGGACACAGAGGGACACAGCGGGGGACAGAGCGAGGACACAGCAGGATACAGCGGGGGACCCAGCGGGACACAGCAGGGACACAGCGCAGACACAGCAGCGTATACAGTGGGACACTGCACGACACAGCGGGGGAACACAGCGCGGACACAGAGGGGACACAGCAAGGACATAGCGGGGGAGAGAGCGGGACACAGTGAGGACAGAGCAGGGACACTCCGGGGGACAGCGGGACACAGCAGGGATACCGTGGGGACACAGCGGGACACAGGAGGACACAGCGGGGACACAGCGGGACACAGCGGGGGACAAAGCGGGGGACAGAGCGGGAACACAGCTGGACACAGCGGAGGTCACAGCGAGGACACAGCGGACACAGGAGTGAT
>NW_012316020.1:0-2027 GCF_000151885.1 Dipodomys ordii
GTTTCTCCTTCTCATTCTCCTTCTCGTCTCTGCTTTTCGTTCTGCTTCTCATTCGGCTTCTGCATCTCTGCTTCTTCTGCTACTGCCTCTGCTTCTTCTGTTTCTTCTGCTTCTCCTGCTTTTCCTTCTCTTTCTGCTTCTGCTTCTCATTCTGCTTCTCCAGATTCTGCTTCTTCTGCTTCTCCTGCTTCTCCTTCTACTTCAGGTTCTGCTTATGCTTCTTCGGCTTCTTCTGCTTCTCCTGCTGCTGCTTCTTCTGCTTCTCCTGCTTCTCTTTCTGCTTTTCCTTCTGTTTCTGCTTCTTCTTCTGCTTCTGCTTCTTCTCCTTCTGTTTCTTCTGCTTCTGCTTCTCCTTCTGCTTCTCCTATTGATTCTGCTGCCCTTCCTTCTCCTTCTCCTCCTCCTACTTCTGCTTCTCCTTCTGCTTCTGCTTCTTCTGCTTCTCCTGCTTCTCCTTCTGCATCTTCTTCTGCTTCTGCTTCTTCTTCTGCTTCTGCTTCTCCTTCTTCTGCTTCTCCACCTGATTCTCCTTCTGCTTCTCCTTCTGCTGCTCCTTCTCCTTCTTCTGCTTCTCCCTCTGCTTCTGCTTCTTATGCATCTTCTTTTTCTTCTGGTTCTGCTTCTCCTGCTTCTGATTCTTATGCTTCTTCTGCTTCTTCTTCTTCTTCTTCTGCTTCTTCTGCTTCTAATTCTGCTTCTTCTGATTCTCCTGCTTCTCCTTCTTGTTTTCCTTCTGTTTCTGCTTCTCTTTCTGCTCCTGCTTCTCCTTCTGCTGCTCCTTCTCCTTCTCCTTCTTCTGCTTCTCCCAGTGCTTCTGATTCTGCTTCTTTTGCTTATTCTTTTTCTTCTGCTTCTCCTGCTTCTGCTTCTTCTGCTTCTACTATTTCTCCTTATGCTCCTTCTTCTTCTTCTTCTTCTTCTTCTTCTTCTTCTTCTTCTTCTTCTTCTTCTTCTTCTTCTTCTTCTTCGTCTTCTTCTCCTTCTTCTTCTTCTTCTCCTTCTTCTTCGTCTTCTTCTTCTACTTCTTCTTCTTCTTCTTCTTCTTCTTCTTCTTCTTCTTCTTCTTCTTCTTCTTCTTCTTCTTCTTCGTCTTCTTCTTCTCTTTCTTCTGCTTCTGCTTTTCCTGCTTCTTCTGCTTCTACTGCTTCTCTTTCTGCTTCTCATTCTGCTTCTGCTTCTCCTTCTGCTTCTCCTATTGATTCTGCTGCCCTTCCTTCTCCTTCTCCTTCTCCTACTTCTGCTTCTCCTTCTGCTTCTGCTTCTTCTGCTTCTCCTGCTTCTCCTTCTGCATCTTCTTCTGCTTCTCTTTTTTCTGCTTCTCCTCCTGATTCTCCTTCTGCTTCTCCTTCTGCTGCTCCTTCTCCTTCTTCTGCTTCTCCCTCTGCTTCTGCTTCTTATGCTTCTTCTTTTTCTTCTGGTACTGCTTCTCCTGCTTCTGCTTCTTATGCTTCTTCTTCTTCTTCTTCATCTTCTTCTTCTTCTTCTTCTGCTTCTTCTGCTTATACTTCTCTTTCTGCTTCTCCTTCTCCTGCTTGTTTTTCTGCTTCTTCTGCTGCTTCTCCATTTGCTGCTTCTTCTTCTTCTGCTTCTCTTTTTGCTTCTCCTTCTGCTGCTGCTTCTGCTTCTTCTGTTTCTCCTGCCTGAATTTCTGGATCTACTTGGTCTGCTGCTACTCCTTCTGCTTCTGCTTCTACTTCTGCTTCTGTTTCTGCTTCTTCTGCTTCTTCTGTTTCGGCTTCTCCTGATTCTTTTTCTTGTGCTTCTCCTGCTTCTGTTTCTGCTTCTCATTCCGCTTCTGCTTCTCCTTCTGCTTCAGCTTCTCCTCCTTCTCCTACTTCTGCTTCTCCTTCAGCTTCAACTTCTTCTGTTTCTCCTGCTTCTCCTTCTGCATCTCCTTCTGCTTGTGCTTGTCCTTATGCCCCTTCTTCTTCATCTGCTTCTCCTTCTCCTTCTTTTGCTTCTGCTTATTCTGCTTTTCCAGCTTCTCCTTATAAATCTGCTTCATCTGCTTCTCCAGCTTCTCCATC
>NW_012316021.1:0-2027 GCF_000151885.1 Dipodomys ordii
TCAGTCCGCTGTGTACCCCGCTGTGTCTGCTATGTTCCCGCAGTGTCCCCGCTGTGTCCTGCTGTGTCCCACTGTGTCCTCGCTGTGTCCCCCGCTGTGTCCCGTTGTGTCCCCAGCTGTGTACCGCTGTGTCCCCGCTGTTTCGATGCTGTGTCTTGCTGTGTCCCACTGTGTCTTCGCTGTGTCCCCCACTGTGTTCTGCTGTGTCACCCGCTGTGTCCCGCTGTGTCCCCCGCTGTGTCCCGCTGTGTCCCCGAAGGGTCACCACTGTTTCGCGCTGTGTCCCGCTGTGTTCCGTGGTGTCCCGCTTTGTTCCCCGCTGTGTCCCCAGCTGAGTCCCCGCTGTGTCCCCGCTGTGTCCCGCTGTGTCCTCGCTGTGTCCCCCGCTGTCTCCCGCTCTGTCCCCCGCTGTGTCTCACGCTTTATCCCGTCTGTGTCCCACTCTGTCCCGCTGTGTCCCGCTCTGTCCACCACTGTGTCCCTTTGTGTCCCCAGCTGTGTAACCCGCTGTGTAACGCTGTGAATCCCGCTGTATCAAGGCTGTGTCCCGCTGGGTCCCGCTGTGTCCTTGCTCTGTTATTCGTGGTGTCCCCTTCTGTCCCCCGCTGTGTCCCCCGCTCTGTCCTACTGTGTCTCCCGCTGTGTCCCGTTGTGTCCTACTGTGTCCCGTGGTGTCCCGCTTTTTTCCCACTATGTCCCCTGCTGAGTCCCCTCTGTGTCCCCGCTGTGTCCAGCTGTGTCCTCGCTGTGTCCTCCGCTGTCTCCTGCTTTGTCCCACGCTGTGTCCTACTGTGTCCCAATGTGTCCCTGCAGTGTCCCCCGCTGTGTCCTACTGTGTCCCACTGTGTCCCTTCTGTGTCCCCCCGCTGTGTCCCGATGTGTCCCGCTGTGTCCCCCGCTGTGTCCTGCTGGGTCCCCCGCTGTGTCCCGCTGTGTCCCGCTGTGTCCCCCGCTGTGTCCCGCTGTGTCCCCCGCTGTGTCCTGCTGTGTCCACTGCTGTGACCCCGTTGTGCCTTGCTGTGTCCCGTTGTGTCCCCTCTGTCCCCCGCTGTGTCCTTGCTGTGTCCCTCTGTGTCCCGCTGTGTCCCAAAGTGTCCCCAGCTGTGTCCCGCTGTGTCACCGCTGTGTCCCGCTGTGTCCTCGCTGTGTCCCCCGCTGTGAAATTCTTTGTCCCTGCTGTGTACCCCGCTGTGTCCCGCTGTGTCCCCCACTGTGTCCCGCTGTGTCCCCGCAGTGTCCCCGCTGTGTCCCGCTGTGTCCCACTGTGTCCTGTGGTGTCTCGATTTGTCCCCCGCTATGTCCCCTGCTGAGTCCCCTCTGTGTCCCCGCTGTGTCCCCCGCTGTGTCCCGCTGTGTCCCCCGCTGTGTCCTGCTGTGTCCCGCTGTGTCCTGCTGGGTCCCGCTGGGTCCCCGCTGTGTCCCGCTGTGTCCCCGCAGGTTCACCACTGTTTCACGCTGTGTTCCGTGGTGTCCCGCTTTGTCCCCCGCTGTGGCCCCCCCTCAGCCACCTGTGTCCCCGCTGTGTCCCGCTGTGTCCTCGCTGTGTCCTCGCTGTGTCCGCCTCTGTCTCCTGCTCTGTCCACCGCTGTGTCTCACGCTTTGTCCCCGCTGGGTCCCGCTGTGTCCCGCTCTGTCCCCCACTGTGTCCCCCGCTGAGTCCTCTATGTGTCGCCGCTGTGTCCCGCTGTGTCCTCGCTGTGTCCCCTGCTGTCTCCCGCTTTGTCCCATGATTTGTCCCCGCTGGGTCCCGCTGTGTCCCGCTCTGTCCCCCACTGTGTCCCCTGCTGAGTCCTCTATGTGTCGCCGCTGTGTCCCGCTGTGTCCTCGCTGTGTCCCCTGCTTTCTCCCACTTTGTCCCACGCTGTGTCCCGCTGTGTCCTCGCTGTGTCCCCCGCTGTGTCCTGCTGTGTTCCCGCTGTGTCCCAAGCCGTGTCCCGCTGTGTCCCGCTGTGTGCCCCGCTGTGTCCCACTATGTTCCCGCAGTGTCCCCGCTGTGTCCCCGCTGTGTCCTCGCTGTGTCCCCGCTG
>NW_012316022.1:0-2027 GCF_000151885.1 Dipodomys ordii
TCAGTCCCCCGCTGTGTTCCGCTGTGTCGCTGCTGTGTCCCGCTGTGTTCCCGCTGTGTCCTGGTGTGTCCCGCTGTGTCCTCGCTGTGGCCCCGCTGTGCCCCCCGCTGTGGCCCCGCTGTGTCCCGCTTTGTCCCGGTGTGTCCCCTGCTGTGTCCCGCTGTGTACCGATGTGTCCCCGCTGTGTCCCCGCTGTCTTTCCCTGCTCTCCCCCGCTGTGTCATCACTGTGTTCCGCTGTGTCTCCCCACGGTCCCCCGCTCTGTCCCCGATGTGTCCCACTCTGTCCCCGCTTTGTCCCCGCTGTGTCCTCCGCTGTGTCCCACTCTGTCCCAACTGTGTCCAGCTTTGTCTTTCTGTGTCCCCGGCTGTGTCCCGCTGTGTCCCCCGCTGTGTCCGGTTGTGTTTCCCGCAGTGTCCCGCTGTGTCCCGCTGTGTCGCCGCTGTGTCCCGCTGTGTCCCGCTGTGTCCCCGCTGTGTCCCGATGTGTACCGCTGTGTCTGCCTCTGTGTACCCCGCTTTGTCCTGCTGTGTCCTCGCTGTGTCCCCCGCTGTTGCCCGCTGTTTCGCCCGCTGTGTCACCCGCTGTGGCTTTTGATGTGTCCCCAGCTGAGTCCCGCTGTGTCCCCCGCTGTTTACCGCTGTGTCCCCCTGTGTGTCCCCCGCTTTGTCCCCGCTGTGTCCCCGCTCTTTCCCGCTGTGTCCCGCTGTGTCCCTCTGTGTCCCCGCTGTTTCCCACTGTGACCCCCGCGCTGTCCTGCTGTGTCCCCGTTGTCCACCGGTGTGTCACCTCTGTCTCCCCCTGTGTCCCGCTGTGTCCCGATGTGTCCCACTGTTTCGCCGCTTTGTCAGTGCTGTGTCTCGCTGTGTCCCGCTGTGTCTACACTGTGTCCCACTCTGTCCCAGGCTGTGTCCCTCTGTGTCCTCGCTGTGTCCCACACTGTGTCCCCGCTGTGACCTGCTGAGTCCCGCTGTGTCCTCGCTGTGTGCCCGCTGGGTCCCGCTGTGTCCCGGTTTGTCCTGCTGTGTCCCCGCTTTGTCCCGCTGTGTCCCTTGTGTGTCCTCACTGTGTAACCGTTAAGTCCCTCTGTGTCCCCGCAGTGTCCCACTGTGTCCCCCGCTGTTTCCCCGCTATGTCCCCACTGTGTCCTCCTGTGTCCCACTGTGTCCTCGCTGTGTCCTTCTGTATCCCGCTGTGTCCCCCACTATTTCCCCGCAGTGACTTGTTGTGTCCATGCTGTGTCCCCCGCTGTGTCCCGCTGTGTCCCGCTGTGTCCCCCGTTGTGTTCCCCGCTGTGTCCCCCGCTGTGTCCCACTGTGTCTTCGCTGTGTCCCCGCTGTGTCCCGCTGTGTCGCGCTGTGTCCCGCTGTGTCTGCTGTGTCCGCTTCTGTGTCCCCCGCTGTGTCCCGCTGTGTCCCCGCTGTGTCCCCGCTGTGTCCCGCTGTGTCTCGCTGTGTCCCCGCTGTGTCCCAGCTCTGTCCTGCTGTGTCCCCGCTGTGTCCCGCTGTGTCCCGCTGTGTCCCCGCTGTGTCCCGATGTGTACCGCTGTGTCTGCCTCTGTGTACCCCGCTGTGTCCTGCTGTGTCCCCCGCTGTGTCCTGCTGTGTCCTCGCTGTGTCCCCCGCTGTTTCCCGCTGTTTCCCCGGCTGTGTCACTCGCTCTGTCCTTTGATGTGTCCCCCGCTGTTTACCGCTGTGTCCCCCAGTGTGTCCCCCGCTTTGTCCCCGCTGTGTCCCCGCTCTATCCCGCTGTGTCCCGCTGTGTCCCTCTGTGTCGCCCCCTGTGTCCCCGTGTCTCCGCTGTTTCCCACTGTGAACCCCGCGCTGTCCTGGTGTGTCCCCGTTGTCCATCGGTATGTACCCTCTGTCCCCTACTGTGTCCCGCTGTGTCCCGATGTGTCCCGCTGTGTCCCCTGCTGTGTCCCGCTGTGTGCCCCCTTTGTTCCCCTCTGTGTCCTGCTGTGTCCCCTCTGTGTCCCCGCTGTGTCCCGCTGTGTCCCGCGCTGTGTAACGCTGGGTGCCCTCTGT
>NW_012316023.1:0-2027 GCF_000151885.1 Dipodomys ordii
ACAGTGAGGACAAAGCGGGACACAGCGGTGACAAGCGGGACACAGCTGTGTGCACACTGCGGGACACAGCGGGACACAGCGGGGACACAGCAAGGACACAGCGGGGGACACAGCGGGACACAGCCGGACACAGCCGGGGACACAGCGGGACACAGCGAGAGACACAGCGGGGGACACAGCGGGACACAGCGGGGAACAAAGAGAGGACCCAGCGGGACCCAGCGGGACACAACGTCGATAGAGCGGGGACACAGCGGGACACAGCGGTGACACAACGGGACTCAGCAGGGGACACTGCGGGACAGAGAGGGACCCAGCGTGGACACAGCAAGGACACAGAGGGGGACACAGCGTGACACAGCGGGACACAGCAGGGACACAGCGAGGGACACAGCGGGGGACACAGCAGGACACAGTGGGGAACACAGAGAGAGACAGAGCAGGACCCAGCGGGATACAACATCGATACAGCAGAAACACAGCGGGACACAGCGGGGTACACAGCTGTTGACACAACGGGACACATGGGGGACACAGCGGGACACAGCGGGACACAGCGGGGCACAGCAGGGACAAAACGGGAGACAGAGTGGGGAACAGAGCAGGACACAGCGGGGGACACAGAGAGGACACAGTGGGGACACAGCGAGACTCAGCCGGGGACACAGCGGGGGACACAGCGGGGACAAAGCGGGACACCATGGGACACAGTGGGACACAGCGGGACACAACGTGGTCACTGCAGGACACAGTGGGGATCAAAGCGGGACACAGCGGGACACAGGGGGGACGCAGCGGGACACAGCGGGACACGGCGGGGGACACAGCGGGACACAGAGCGGGACATAGCGAGGACACAGCGGGACACAGCGGGGGACACAGCGAGGACACAGTGGGGGAAAAAGTGGGGGAAACAGCTGGACACAGCGGGGAACACAGCGAGGACACAGCGGGACACAGCGGGGGACACAGGGAGGACACAGCGGGACACAGCGGGGGACACAGCGAGGACACAGTGGGACACAGCGGCGACAAAGAGGGTACTCAGCGGGGGACACATTGTGGGACAAAGTGGGACATCATGGGACACAGTGTTACATATCGGGACACAGCGGCGACACTGCGGGACACAGCAGGGCAAAGCGGGGGACACAGCGGGCCACAGCGGGCCACAGCGGGGCACACAGCGGGGGACAGTGGAGACAGAGAGTGGCCACAGCGAGACACAGCGGTGACACAGCTGGACACAGCGGGGTACACAGCGGGACACAGCGGGCACACAGCGGGGACACAGCGGGACAAAGCGGGACACAGCAGGGACACAATGGGACACAGGGGGACAAAGCAGGAGACACAGCGGGACACAGCAGGCACACAGCGGGGACACAGAGGGACACAGCGGGGATAGAGCGGGACACAGCCAGACACAGCGCGACACAGCGGGGGACACAGCGGGACACAGTGGTGGACCCAGTGAGGACACAGCGGGACACAGCAGGGGACACAGCGAGGACACAGCGGGGGACACAGCGGGGGACACAGCGGGACGCAGCGGGGAACAGATCGAGGACACAGCGGGACACAGCGGGACACAGAGTCGATACAGCGGGGACACAGCCTTACAAGGCGTGGTACATAGCTGTGGACACAAAGGGACACAGTGGGGGCACAGCCGGACTCAGCGGGACACAGTGGGACACAGCAGGGACAAAGCGTGAGACACAGCGGGGGACAGAGACAGAGACAGCAGGGGACACAGCGAGGAAACAGCGGGACACAGCGGTGACAAAGCGGGGACTCAGCGGGGGACACAGCAGGGGACACAGCAAAAACAGAGCGGGACACAGTGGGGGACACAGCAGGACATAGCGGGGGACACAGCGGGGGAAACAGCGGGACACAGCGGGACACAGCGGGGACACCACGGGACACAGTGTGACACAGTGGGACACAGCGGGACACTGCGGGGACACAGCAGGACAAAGCGGGGGACACAGTGGGACACAGCGGGACAAAGCGGGGGATGA
>NW_012316024.1:0-2027 GCF_000151885.1 Dipodomys ordii
CCGCTGTGTCCTGCTGTGTCCAACTGGGTTTCTGCTGTATCCACGCTGGGTCCCGCTTGGTCCTGCTCTGTCATCCCTGTGTCCCCGCTGTGTCCCGCTGTGACCCCGCTGTGTCTCTGCTGTGTCCCCGCTGTGTCCCCGCTGTGTCCCGCTTTGTCCCGCTGTGTACTGCTGTGTCCCCCGCTGAATCCCGCTGTGTCCCAATGTGTCCTCGCTCTGTCCCCCGCTGTGTCCCGCTGTGTCCTCCCTGTGTCCCCCGCTGTGTCCCGCTGTGTCCCGCTGTGTCCCCGCTGTGTGCCCGCTGTGTCCCGCTGTGTACCCCGCTGTGTCCAGCTGTGTCACCGCTTTGTCTCGCTGTGGCCACTCTCTGTCTCCGCTGTCCCCTGCTGTGTCCCCCGCTGTGTCCCGCTGTGTCCCGCTGTGTCCCCCGCTTTGTCCTGCTGTGTCCCGCAGTGTTCCCGCTGTGTCCCGCTGTGTCACACTGTGTCCCGTGGTGTCCCACTTTGTCCCACGCTGTGTCCCCCGCTGAGTCCCCTCTGTGTCGCCGCTGTGTCCCCCTGTGTCCTCGCTGTGTCCCCCGCTGTCTCCCGCTTTGACTCCCGCTGTGTTCCGCTGTGTCCCGCTGTGTCCCCGCTGTGTCCCCAGCTGTGTCCCACTGTGTCCCGCTGTTTACCCCGCTGTGTGCTGCTATGTCCCCCGCTGTGTCCCCGCTGTGTCCCTCTGTGTCCTCGCTGTGTCCCCAGCTGTGTACCCCACTGTGTCCCGCTGTGTCCCTGCTGTATCGACGCTGGGTCCCGCTGGGTCCCGCTGTGTCCTCCCTTTGTCCCCCGCTGTGTCCCGCTGTGTCCGGCACTGTGTGCCGCTGTGTCTACTGCTGTGTCCCGCTGTGTCCTGCTGTGTCCAACTGGGTTTCTGCTGTATCCACGCTGGGTCCCGCTGGGTCCTGCTCTGTCATCCCTGTGTCCCCCGCTGTGTCCCGCTGTGTCCCCCGCTGTGTCTCTGCTGTGTCCCCACTGTGTCCCCGCTGTGTCCCGCTTTGTCCCGCTGTGTACTGCTGTGTCCCCTGCTGAATCCCGCTGTGTCCCAATGTGTCCTCGCTCTGTCCCCTGCTGTGTCCCGCTGTGTCCTCCCTGTGTCCCCCGCTGTGTCCCGCTGTGTCCCCGCTGTATGCCCGCTGTGTCCCGCTGTGTACCCCGCTGTGTCCAGCTGTGTCACCGCTTTGTCTCGCTGTGGCCACTCTCTGTCTCCGCTGTCTCCCGCTGTGTCCCGCTGTGTCCCGCTGTGTCCCCCGCTTTGTCCTGCTGTGTCCCACAGTGTTCCCGCTGTGTCCCGCTGTGTCACACTGTGTCCCGTGGTGTCCCACTTTGTCCCACGCTTGTCCCCCAATGAGTCCCCTCTGTGTCGCCGCTGTGTCCCCCTGTGTCCTCGCTGTGACCCCGCTGTCTCCCGCTTTGACTCCCGCTGTGTTCCGCTGTGTCCCGCTGTGTCCCGCTGTGTCCCCGCTGTGTGCCTGCTGTGTCCCGCTGTGTCCCACTGTGTCCCTGCTGTGTCCCGCTGTGTCCCGCTGTGTCCCCGCTGTATGCCCGCTGTGTCCCGCTGTGTACCCCGCTGTGTCCAGCTGTGTCACCGCTTTGTCTCGCTGTGGCCACTCTCTGTCTCCGCTGTCCCCCGCTGTGTGCCCCGCTGTGTCCCGCTGTGTCCCGCTGTGTCCCCCTCTTTGTCCTGCTGTGTCCCGCAGTGTCCCCGCTGTGTCCCGCTGTGTAACACTGTGTCCCGTGGTGTCCCACTTTGTCCCACGCTGTGTCCCCCTGTGAGTCCCCTCTGTGTCGCCGCTGTGTCCCCCTGTGTCCTCGCTGTGTCCCCCGCTGTCTCCCGCTTTGACTCCCGCTGTGTTCCGCTGTGTCCCGCTGTGTCCCCGCTGTGTCCCCAGCTGTGTCCCGCTGTGTCCCGCTGTGTACCCCGCTGTGTCCTGCTATGTTCCCGCAGTGTCCCCACAGTGTCCCGCTGTGTCCCGCTGTGTCCTTGCT
>NW_012316025.1:0-2027 GCF_000151885.1 Dipodomys ordii
GCTTCTTCTGATTTATCAGCTTCTACTACTCATTCTACATCTACTTCTCCTGCTAGTTTTTCTGCTTCTTCTACTGCGTCTCCTTCTGCTGCTTCTTCTACTTCTCTTTCTGCTTCTCTTTTTTCTTCTCTTTCTGCTTCTGCTTCTGCTTCTTCTGTTTCTCCTGCCTGAATTTCTGGTTCTACTTGTTCTGCTGCTTCTCTTTCTGCTTCTGCTTCTCCTTCTGCTTCAGTTTCTGCTTCTTCTACTTCTTCTCTTTCAGCTTCTCCTGCTTCTGCATCCTGTGCTTCTCCTGCTTCTCTTTCTGCTTCTCATTCCGCTTCTGCTTTTCCTTCTGCTTCTCCTTCTGCTTCTGCTTCTGCTTCAATTTCTCCTTCTGCTTCTCATTCTGCTTCTGCGTCTTCTGTTCTTCTGCTTCTCCTGCTTCTGCTTCTCCTGCTTCTCCTAATTCTCGTGCTGCTTCTCCTTCTGCGTCTCTTTCTGCTTCTGATTATCCTTTTGCTTCTCCTACTCCTAATCCTTCTCTTTCGAATTCTCCGTCTTCTTCTTCTGCTTCTAATGCTGCTTTTGCTTCTGCTTATTCTACTATTTCTGTTTCTGCTGATTCTGCTTCAGATTGTGCTTCTTCCATTTCTCCTTCTGCTTCAGATTCTGCTTCTGCTTCTTCGGCTTTTCCTGTTTCTTCTGCTTCTGCTTCTCCTGCTTCTTCTGCTTCTCCTGCTTCTCTTTCTGCTTCTCCTTTTGCTTCTGCTTTTCTTTCTGCTTCTGCTTCTGCTCTTCTCCTTCTTCTGTTTGTTTTGCTTCTTCTTCTTCTTCTTCTTCTTCTGTTTCTTCTCATTCTACTTCTGCTTCTCCTTCTTCTCCTTCTCTTTCTCCTTTTGCTTCTGCTTCTTCTGCTCCTCCTGCTTCTCTTTCTGCATCTTCTTCTGCTTCTGCGTCTCCTTCTGCTGCTTCTTCTGCTTCTGCTTCTTCTGCTTCTCCTTCTGCTTCTGCTTCTGTTTCTCCTTCTCCTTCTCGTTCTCCTGCTTTTCTTTCTGCTTCTCCTTCTGCTTCTGCTGCAACTGCTTCTGCTTCTGCTTCTTCTGTTTCTTCTGCTTCTCCTTCTGCTTTTGATTCTCTTTCTGCTTCTGTTTCTCCTTCAGCTTGTCAGTCTGCTTCTCCAGATTCTGCTTCTTCTGCTTCTCCTGCTTCTCCTTCTGCTTCAGGTTCTGCTTCTGATTCTTCGGATTCTTATGCTTCTGCTTCTCCTGCTTCTGCTTCTTCTGCTTCCCCTCCTTCTCTTTCTGCTTCTCCTTCTGTTTCTGCTTCTCCTTCTGCTTCTGCTTCTTGTCCTTCTCCTGTTTCTTCTGCTTCTGCTTCTCCTGCTTCTGCTTTTTCTGCTTTTCCTGCTTCTCTTTCTGCTTCTCCTTCTGCTCCTGCTTCTCCTTCGCCTTCTGCTCCTTCTCCTTCTTCTGTTTCTTCTTCTTCTGCTTCTCCCGCTTCTGCTTCTTCTGCTTCTCCTGCTTCTCGTTCTGCTTCTCTTCGTCGGCTTCTCTTCCTACTTCTGCTTCTGCTTCTTCTGCTTCTGCCTCTTCTCTTTAGTTCTTCTCCTTCTGCTTCTTCTCCTTCTCCTGCTTCTCCTTCTGCATCTCCTTCTGCTTGTGCTTTTCCTTCTGCTTCTTCTTCTGCTTCTGAAACTCCTTCTCCTTCTTCTGCTTCTCCGTCTGCTTCTGCTTCTTCTGCTTTTCCTGATTCTCTTTCTGCTTCTCCTTCTGCTTCTCCTTCTGTTTCTCCTTCTCGTTCTTCTGCTATTTCTTGTGCTTCTTTTTCTGCTTCTACATCTTCAGCTTCTTCTGCTACTGCTTGTGTTTCTTCTGTTTCTTCTGCTTCTCCTTCTGATTTTGCTTCTCTTTCTGCTTCTGCTTCTCCTTCTGCTTCTGCAGATTCTGCTTCTTCTGCTTCTTCTTCTGCTTCAGGTTCTGCTTCTGCTTCTTCGGATTCTTACAGCTTCTGCTTCTCCTGCTTCTGCTCTTCTACTTCCCCTCCTC
>NW_012316026.1:0-2027 GCF_000151885.1 Dipodomys ordii
CATAGCGGGACACAGCGAGGACACAAGAGTGACACAGCGGGATACAGCGGGGACACAGAGGTGGACACAGCGAGGGACACAGCTGGACACACTGTGATACAGCGGGGACACAACGGGAAACAGCGGGGGACACAGCGGGACCCAGCAAGGGACACAGCGGGGGACACAACGGGGACACAGCGGGGACACAGCGGGACACAGCGGGGAACACAGCCGTGGACACAGCCCACACAGGGGGAGACACAGTGGGGGACACAGCGGGGGACACAGCGGGACACAGCGGGGGACAGCGGTGACACAGCGGGTCACAGTGGGACACAGCGGGGGACACAGTGGGGGACACAGCCGGACACAGCGGGGACACTGCGGGACCCAGCAGGGGACACAACGGGGACACAGCGGGGACACAGCGGGATAAAGCGGGACACAGCAGTAACACAGCAGGGACACAGCAGGGACACAGCGGGGGACACAGCGAGGACCAGCGGGACACAGCAGGGCACGGGGGGGACACAGCGGGAACACAGAGGGGACACAGCAGGACACATCGGGGACACAGCGGGACACAGCGGGGGACACATTGCTACACAGTGGGACACAGCGGGGACACAGCGGGACAAAGCGGGGGATACAGCGGGGGACACAGCCCACACAGTAGGGGACACAGCGGGGGACACAGTGGGGGGCACAGCAGGACACAGCGGGGAACTCAGCGAGGACACAGCGGGACCCAGCGGGACACAGTCGGACACAGCGGGGGGTACAGCGGGACACAGCGGGGGACACAGCTGTGGACACAGCGGGGACACATCTGGGACACAGCGGGACACAGCGGGACACAGCGGGAACACAGTGGGGACACAGCGGGACACAGCGGGGACACAGCGGGACACATCGGGGACAAAGCAGGGACACAGTGGGACACAGCGGGGGACACAGCGGGAACAGCGGAACACAGCGGGGACACAGCGTGACACAGCGGGGGACACAGCAGGGGATACAGCCCACAGTGTGGGAGACACAGTGGGAGACACAGCGGGGGACACAACGGGACACAGCGGAGACACAGAGGGACACAGCGGGGAAACAGCAGGGACACAGCGGGACAAAGCAGGGGACACAGCAGGACACAGTGGGACACAGGGGGGACAGCAGTGACGCAGCGGGACCCAGCGGGACCCAGCGGTGTACACAGCGGGGGACACAGCCGGACACAGCGGGGACACTGCGGGACCCAGCGGGGGACATAGCTGGGGACACAGCGGGGACACAGCGGGACACCGCGGGAGACACAGCGGGGACACAGCGGGACACAGCGGAACACAGCGGGAGACACAGCAGGGGACAGCGGGGACACAGCAGGTACACAGCGGGACACAACAAGGGACACAGCTGGGACACAGTGTGGGACACAGCGGGGGAAACAGAGGCAAACAGCGGCAAACAGCGGGACATAGCAGGGGACACTGTGGGGGACACAGAGCGGGAGACAGCGGGGCACACAGCGAGGACACAGCGGGGGACACAGCGGGGACTCAGGGGGGACACAGCGAGGGACATAGCGGGACACCACAGATCACAGTGGGACATAGCGGGAAACAACGGTGACCCTGCGGGGACACAGCAAGGACACAGCGGGACACAGCGGGGGACACAGCGAGGACACAGCGGGACACAGCGGGGACACAGCGGGACACAGCGGGTCACAGCAGGGACACAGCGGAGCATAGCGTCGATACAGCGGGGACACAGCGGGACACAGTGAGGTACACAGCTGGGGACACAAGGGGACACGTCGGGGGACACAGCAAGCACACAGCGGAACACAGCGTGCGACACAGCGAGGACAGAGCGGGACACAGCGGGACACAGCAGGAACACAGCAGTAGACACAGCGGGACACAGAGGTGGACAGAGCGGGACACAGCGGGGGACACAGCGGGACACAACAGGGAACACAGCGAGGTCCCAGCAGGACCCAGCGGGACACACCGTCGATACAGCGGGAACACAGCATTACACAGTGG
>NW_012316027.1:0-2027 GCF_000151885.1 Dipodomys ordii
CAGCTTCTCCTTCTGCTTCTGCTGTAACTGCTACTGCTTCTGCTTCTTCTGTTTCTTCTGCTTCTCCTTCTGCTTTTGATTCTCTTTCTGCTTCTGCTTCTCTTTCAGCTTGTCATTCTGCTTCTCCAGATTCTGCTTCTTCTGCTTCTCCTGCTTCTCCTTCTGCTTCAGGTTCTGCTTCTGCTTCTGCTTCTTCGTATTCTTCTGCTTCTGCTTATCCTGCTTCTGCTTTTCTGCTTTTCCTGCTTCTCTTTCTGCTTCCCCTTCTGCTTCTGCTTCTCCTTCTGCTCCTTCTCCTTCTTCTGTTTCTACTTCTTCTGCTTCTCCCGCTTCTGCTTCTTCTGCTTCTCCTGCTTCTCGTTCTGCTTCTCTTCGTCGGCTTCTCTTTCTACTTCTGCTTCTCCCGCTTCTGCTTCTTCTCTTTAGTTCTTCTCCTTCTGATTCTGTTTCTTCTGCTTCTCCTGCTTCTCCTTCTGCATCTCCTTCTGCTTGTGCTTTTCCTTGTGCTTCTTCTTCTGCTTCTGCTTCTCCTTCTCCTTCTCCTTCTTCTGCTTCTCCGTCTGTTTCTGCTTCTGCTTTTCCTGATTCTTTTTCTGCTTCTGCTTCTGCTTCTCCGTCTGTTTCTCCTTCTCCTTCTCGTTCTTCTGCTATTTCTTGTGCTTCTTTTTCTGCTTCTACATCTTCAGCTTCTTCTGCTACTGCTTCTGTTTCTTCTGTTTCTTCTGCTTCTCCTTCTGATTTTGGTTCTCTTTCTGCTTCTGCTTCTCCTTCTGCTTCTGCAGATTCTGCTTCTTCTGCTTCTCCTGCTTCTCCTTCTGCTTCAGGTTCTGCTTCTGCTTCTTCGGATTCTTATGCTTCTGCTTCTCCTGCTTCTGCTTCTTCTGCTTCCGCACCTTCTCTTTCTGCTTCTCCTTCTGTTTTTGCTTCTCCTTCTGCTTCTGCTTCTTCTCCTTCTTCTGTTTCTTCTGCTTCTGCTTCTCCTGCTTCTGCTTCTCCTGCTTCTCGTTCTGCTTCTCTTTCTGCTTTTCTTTCTGCTTCTCCTTCTCCTTCTTATGCTTCTCCTTCTGCTTCTGCTTCAATTTCTCCTTCTGCTTCTCATTCTTCTTCTGCGTCTTCTGTTTCTTCTGCTTCTCCTGCTTCTGCTTCTCCTGCTTCTCCTACTTCTCGTGCTGCTTTTCCTTCTGCGTCTCTTTCTGCTTCTGCTTATCCTTTTGCTTCTCCTACTCCTAATCCTTCTCTCGCGCCTTCTCCATCTTCTTCTTCTGCTTCTCCTGCTGCTTCTGCTTCTGCTTATTCTACTATTTCTCTTTCTGCTTCTGCTTCTCCTTCTGCTTCACCAGATTCTGCTTCTTCTGCTTCTCCTGCTTCTCCTTCTGCTTCAGGTTCTGCTTTTGCTTTTTCGGCTTCTTCTGCTTCTGCTTCTCCTGCTGCTGCTTCTTCTGCTTCTCCTGCTCCTCTTTTTGCTTTTCCTTCTGTTTCTGCTTCTCCTTCTGCTTCAGCTCCTTCTCCTTCTTCTGTTTCTTCTGCTTCTGCTTCTCCTGCTTCTGCTTCTCCTGCTTTGGCTTCTCCTGCTTCTCGTTCTGCTTCTCGTTCTGCTTCTCCTTCTCTTTCTCCTTCTTCTGCTTCTCCTTCTGCTTCTGCTTCTCCTTCTGCTTCTGCTTCAATTTCTCCGTCTGCTTCTCATTCTGCTTCTGTGTCTTCTATTTCTTCTGCTTCTCCTGCTTCTGCTTCTCCTGCTTCTCCTACTTCTCGTGCTGCTTCTCCTTCTGCGTCTCTTTCTGCTTCTGCTTATCCTTTTGCTTCTCCTACTCCTAATCCTTCTCTTTCGCCTTCTTCTTCTTCTGCTTCTCCTGGTGCTTCTGCTTCTGCTTATTCTACTATTTCTGTTTCTTCTGCTTCTGCTTCAGATTGTGCTTCTTCTGTTTCTCCTTCTGCTTCAATTCTGCTTCTGCTTCTTCGGCTTCTCTTGTTTCTTCTGCTTCTGCTTCTCCTGCTTCTTCTGCTTCTCCTGCTTCTCTTTCTGCTTC
>NW_012316028.1:0-2026 GCF_000151885.1 Dipodomys ordii
TCGCTGTGTCCAGCCTTGTCCCCCGCTGTGTCCTGCTTTGTCCCTTTGTGTCCAGCTGTGTCCCGCTGTGTACCCTGCAGTGTCTGCTGTGTCCCCCGATGTGTCCCGCTGTGTCCCGCTGTGTCCCCACTGCGTCCCGCTGTGTCCCGCTGTGTCCCTGGTGTGTCCTTGCTGTGTAACCGCTGAGTCCCTCTGTGTCCCCGCTGTGTCCCTCTGTCCGCCGGAGTGTCACCGCTGTCCCCCGCTGTATCCCCCATAGTGTCCCACTGTGTCCTCCCTGTGTCCCGATATGTCCCCGCTGTGTCTCCGCTGTGTCCTGCTGTGTCCCTGGTTTGTCCACGCTGTGTAACTGCTGAGTTCCTCTGTGTCCCCGCTGTGTCCCACTGTGTCCCCCGCTCTGTCCCTGCTGTGTTCCCTGTGTGTCCTCCTGTGTCCCGCTGTGTCCTTCGCTTTTTCCCCCACTATTTCCTGGCTGTGAGCCGCTGTGTCCATGCTGTGTCTCCCGCTGTATCCCGCTGTGTCCCGCTGTGTCCCCCGCTGTGTGCCCCACTATTTCCCCGCTGTGACCCGCTGTGTCCATGCTGTGTCCCCCGCTGTGTCCCGCTGTGTCCCGCTGTGTCCCCCGCTGTGTTACCCGCTGTGTCCCGCTGTGCCCTGCTGTGTTCCGCTGTGTCCCACTGTGTGCCTGCTGTCCCCGTGTGTCCCCGCTGTGTCCCCTGCTGTGTCCTGCTGTGTCCCTGCTGTCCGCCGGTGTGTCACCGCTGTCCCCCGCTGTATCCCACGCTGTGTCCCACTGTGTCCTCGCTGTGTCTCACTATGTCCCTGCTGTGTCTCCGCTGTGTCCCGCTGTGTCCCTGGTGTGTCTTCGCTGTGTAACCACTGAGTCCCTCTGTGTGCCCACTGTGTCCCACTGTGTCCCCCGCTGTGTCCCCGCTGTGTCCCCGCTGTGTCCTGCTGTATCCTTGGTGTGTCCTCGCTGTGTAACCGCTGAGTCCCTCTGTGTCCCCGCTGTGTCCCACTGTGTCCCCCGCTGTGTCCCGCTGTGTCCCCTGTGTGTCCTCCTGTGTCCCGCTGTGTCCCCCGCTGTGTCCCCCACTATTTCCTGGCTGTGAGCCGCTGTGTCCATGCTGTGTCCCCCGCTGTGTCCCGCTGTGTCCCGCTGTGTCCCCCACTGTGTTTACCGCAGTGACCCGCTGTGCCCTGCTGTGTTTCCGCTGTGTCTCACTGTGTGCCTGCTGTCCCCTCTGTGTCCCTGCTGTGTCCCCTGCTGTGTCCCGCTGTGTCCCGCTGTGTCCTGCTGTCCGCCGGTCCGCCGGTGTGTCAACGCTGTCCCCCGCTGTATCCCCCACTGTGTCCCGCTGTGTCCTCGCTGTGTCCCGCTGTGTCCCCGCTGTGTGTCCGCTGTGTCCCGCTGTGTCCGTGGTGTGTCCTCGCTGTGTAACCGCTGAGTCCCTCTGTGTCCCTGCTGTGTCCCACTGTGTCCCCCGCTGTGTCCCCGCTGTGTCCCCTCTGTGTCTTCCTGTGTCTCGCTGTGTCCTCACTGTGTCCTTCTGTATCCCGCTGTGTTCCCGCTGTGTCCCCCACTATTTCCCCACTGTGACCCGCTGTGTCCATGCTGTGTCCCGCTGTGTCCCGCTGTGTCCTCGCTGTGTCCCCGTTTTGTCCCGCTGTGTCCCGCTGTGTCCTGCTGTGTCCACCTCTGTGTCCCCTGCTGTGTCCCGCTGTGTCCCTGCTATGTCCCCGCTGGGTCCCGCTGTGTCCCGCTGTGTCCCCGCTGTGTTCCGCTGTGTCCCTGGTGTGTCCTGGCTCACTATTTCCCCACTGTGACCCGCTGTGTCCATGCTGTGTCCCGCTGTGTCCCGCTGTGTCCTCGCTGTGTCCCCGCTGTGTCCCGCTGTCTCCCGCTGTGTCCCGTTGTGTCCTGCTGTGTCCGCCTCTGTGTCCCCTGCTGTGTCCCGCTGTGTCCCTGCTGTGTCCCCGCTGGGTCCCGCTCTGTCGTCGCTTTGTCCCCGCGATGTCCCGCTGT
>NW_012316029.1:0-2026 GCF_000151885.1 Dipodomys ordii
TTCTGCTTCTCCTTCTGCTTCTACATCTTCTGCTACTGTCTCTGCTTCTTCTGTTTCTTCTGCTTCTCCCTATGCTTCTCCTTTTGCTTTTGCTTCTCTTTCTGCTTCTGCTTCTCCTTCTGCTTCTCCAGATTCTGCTTCTTCTGCTTCTCCTGTATCTCCTTATGCTTCAGGTTCTGCTTCTGCTTCTTCGGCTTCTTCTGCTTCTGCTTCTCCTGCTGCTGCTTCTTCTGCTGCTCCTGCTTCTATTTCTGCTTTTCCTTCTCTTTCTGCTTCTCCTTCTGCTTCTTCTCCTTCTTATGTTTCTTCTGCTTCTACTTCTCCTGCTTCTGCTTCTCCTGATTCTCGTTGTGCTTCTCTTTCTGCTTCTCTTTCTGCTTCTCCTTCTCCTTCTTCTCCTTCTCCTTCTGCTTCTCCTTCTCCTTCTGCTTCAATGTCTCCTTCTGCTTCTCATTCTGCTTCTGCGTCTTCTGTTTCTTCTGCTTCTCTTGCTTCTGCTTCTCCTGCTTCTCCTACTTCTCGTGCTGCTTCTCCTTCTGCATCTCCTTCTGCTTGTGCTTTTCCTTCTGCTTCTTCTTCTGCTCTGGCTTCTCCTACTCCTTCTTCTGCTTCTCCGTCTGCTTCTGCTTCTTCTGCTTCCCCTCCTTCTCTTTCTGCTTCTCCTTCTGTTTCTGCTTCTCCTTCTGCTTCTGCTTCTTGTCCTTCTCCTGTTTCTTCTGCTTCTGCTTCTTCTGTTTCTGCATCTCCTGCTTCTCCTTCTGCTTCTCTTTCTGCTTCTCCTGCTGCTTTTCCTTCTCCTGCTCCTTTTTCTGCTTCTCTTTCTGCTTCTCATTCTGTTTCTCCTTCTCCTTCTCCTTCTCGTTCTTCTGCCTTTCCTTCTGCTTCTCCTTCTTCTTCTGCATCTTCTGCTTCTTCTGCTACTGCCTCTGCTTCTTCTGTTTCTTCTGCTTCTCCTTCTGCTTTTGCTTCTGCTTCTCCTTCTGGTTCTCCTTCTTCTTATCCAGATTCTGCTATTTCTGCTTCTCCTTCTGCTTCAGGTTCTGCTTCTGCTTCTTCGGCTTATTCTGCTTCTGCTTCTCCTGCTGCTGCTTCCTTCTGCTTCTCTATCTGCTTTTCCTTCTGTTTCTCCTTCTCCTTCTACTTCTTCTCCTTCTTCTGTTTCTTCTGATTCTGCTTCTCCTGCTTCTGCTTCTCCTACTTCTCGTTCTGCTTCTCTTTCTGCTTCTACTTCTCCTTCTCCTTCTTCTGCTTCTCCTTCTGCTTCAATTTCTCCTTCTGCTTCTCATTCTGCTTCTGCGTCTTCTGTTTCTTCTGCTTCTCTTGCTTCTGCTTCTCCTGCTTCTCCTACTTCTCGTGCTGCTTTTCCTTCTGCGTCTCTTTCTGCTTCAGTTTATCCTTTTGCTTCTCCTCCTCCTAATCCTTCTCTTTCGCCTTCTCCTTCTCGTTCTTCTGCTTGTCCTGGTGCTTCTGCTTCTGCTTATTCTACTATTTCTGTTTCTTCTGCTTCTGCTTCAGATTGTGCTTCTTCTGTTTCTCCTTCTGCTTCAGATTCTGCTTCTGCTTCTTCGGCTTCTCCTGTTTCTTCTGCTTCTGCTTCTCCTGCTTTTTCTGGTTCTCATGCTTCTCTTTCTGCTTCTCCTTCTGCTTCTGCTTCTCCTTCTGCTTCTGCTTCTGCTCTTCTCCTTCTTCTGTTTCTTTTGTTTCTGTTTCTTCTTCTTCTTCTTCTTCTTCTGTTTCTTCTGATTCTACTTCTGCTTCTCCTTCTTCTCCTTCTCTTTCTGCTTCTTCTGATTCTCCTGCTTCTCCTTCTTGTTCTCCTTCTGTTTCTGCTTCTCTTTCTGCTTCTGCTTCTCCTTCTGCTGCTCCTTCTCCTTCTCCTTCTTCTGCTTCTCCCACTGCTTCTGCTTCTGCTTCTTTTGCTTATTCTTTTTCTTCTGCTTCAGCTTCTCCTGCTTCTGCTTCATCTCCTTCTACTGCTTCTCCTTATACTTCTCCTTATGCTTCTCCTTATGCTTGTCCTTATGCT
>NW_012316030.1:0-2026 GCF_000151885.1 Dipodomys ordii
TTCTCCTTATACTACTCCTTATACTTCTCCTTATGCTTCTCCTTATGCTTCTCCTTATGCTTCTCCTTATGCTTCTTCTTCTTCTTCTATTTCTTCATCTTCTTCTTCTTCATCTTCTTCTTCTTCTTCTTCTTCTTCTTCTTCTTCTTCTTCTTCTTCTCCTCCTCCTCCTCCTTCTTCTTCTTCTTCTTCTTCTTCTTCTTCTTCTTCTTCTTCTTCTTCTTCTTCTTCTTCTTCTTCTTCTTCTTCTTCTTCTTCTTCTTCTTCTTCTTCTTCTCTTTCTTCTGCTTCTGCTTTTCCTGCTTCTTCTGCTTCTACTGCTTCTCTTTCTGCTTCTCATTCTGCTTCTGCTTCTCTTTCTGCTTCTCCTATTGCTTCTGCGGCTCTTCCTTCTCCTTCTCCTTCTTCTCCTTCTGCTTCTGCTTCTTCTGCTTCTCCTGCTTCTCCTTATGCATCTTTTTCTGCTTCTGCTTCTCTTTCTGCTGTTTCTTCTGCTTCTGTTTCTCCTTCTGCTTCTCCTTCTGCTTCTTCTGCTTCTCCTTCTGATTCTCCTTCTGCTTCTCCTTCTGTTTCTCCTTCTCCTTCTCGTTCTTCTGCTTTTCCTTCTGCTTCTCCTTCTGCTTCTTCTGCAACTGCTTCTGCTTCTTCTGTTTCTTCTGCTTCTCCTTCTGCTTTAGATTCTTTTTCTGCTTCTGCTTCTGCTTCTACTTCAGCTTCTCATTCTGCTTCTCCAGATTCGGCTTCTTCTGCTTCTCCTGCTTCTCCTTCTGCTTCAGGTTCTGCTTCTGCTTCTTCGGATTCTTATGCTTCTGCTTCTCCTGCATCTGCTTCTTCTGCTTCCCCTCTTTCTCTTTCCTTCTGTTTCTGCTTCTCCTTCTGCTTCTGCTTCTTGTCCTTCTCCTGTTTCTTCTGCTTCTGCTTCTCCTCTTTCTGCATCTCCTGCTTCTCCTTCTGCTGCTCTTTCTGCTTCACCTGCTGCTTTTCCTTCTCCTGCTCCTTCTTCTGCTTCTCTTTCTGCTTCTCCTTCTGTTTCTCCTTCTTCTTCTCGTTCTTCTGCTTTTCCTTCTGCTTCTCCTCCTGCTTCTGCATCTTCTGCTTCTTCTGCTACTGCCTCTGTTTCTTCTGTTTCTTCTGCTTTTACTCCTGCTCTCCTGCTTTTGCTTCTCTTTCTGCTTCTGCTTCTCCTTCTGCTTCTCCAGATTCTGCTTGTTCTGCTTCTCCTGCTTCTCCTTCTGCTTCAGGTTCTGCTTCTGCTTCTTCTGCTTCTGCTTCTTCTGCTTCTTCTGCTTCTGCTTCTCTTGCTGCTGCTTCTTCTGCTTCTCATGCTTCTCTTTCTGCTTTTCCTTCTGTTTCTGCTTCTCTTTCTGCTTCTGCTTCTTCTCCTTCTTCTGTTTTTTTCTGTTTCTGCATCTCCTGCTTCTGCTTCTCCTGCTTCTCGTTCTGCTTCTTTTTCTGCTTCTCCTTCTCCTTCTCCTTCTTCTGCTTCTCCTTCTGCTTTTGTTCTCCTTCTGCTTCTGCTTCTGCTTCAATTTCTCCTTCTGATTCTCATTCTGCTTCTGCGTCTTCTGTTTCTTCTGCTTCTCCTCCTTCTCCTACTTCTCGTGCTGCTTCTCCTTCTGCATCTCTTTCTGCTTCTGCTTATTTTTTTGCTTCTCCTACTCCTAATCCTTCTCTTTCGCCTTCCCCTTCTGCTTTTCCTGCTTCTTCTGGTGCTTCTGCTTCTGCTTATTCTACTATTTCTGTTTCTTCTGCTTCTGCTTCAGATTGTGCTTCTTCTGTTTCTCCTTCTGCGTCAGATTCTGCTTCTGCTTCTTCGGCTTCTGCTTCTTCTGCTTCTCCTGCTACTGCTTCTTCTGCTTCTCCTTCTTCTCTTTCTGCTTTTCCTTCTGTTTCTGCTTCTCCTTCTGCTTCTGCTTCTTCTCCTTCTTCTGTTTCTTCTGCTTCTGCTTCTCCTGCTTCTCCTGCTTCTCGTTCTGCTTCTCATTTCTGCTTCTCCTTCTCCTTCTCCTTCTTCTGCTTCTCCTTC
>NW_012316031.1:0-2026 GCF_000151885.1 Dipodomys ordii
AAGGAGAAGCCAAAGCCGGAAGGAGAAGTCTTAAGGAGAAGCCGGAGGAACAGAAGAAGCAGAGCAGTAGCAGAAGATTTGAAGCAGAAGGAGAAGCAGAAAGTACAAGCCGGAAGACGAGAAGGAGAAAGGAGAAGCAGAAGGAGAAGCAGAGAGTCAAGCAGTAAGGAGTATCAGAGGAGGAATAAGCCAGCCAGGAGAAGCAGAAAGAGTAGCCGAAGGAAAGCAGGAGATGCAGTATATCAGGAGAAGCAGAAAGCAGAAGTATACAGGAGTAGGACAAGAAGCAGAAGGAGAAGCAGAAACAGAAGGAGAAGCAGAAAGAGAAGGAGGGAAAGCAGAAGAAGCAGAAAGCAGGAGAAGCAGAAGCATAAGAATGCGAAGAAGCAGAAACAGAACCTGAAGCAGAAGGAGAAGCAGGAGAAGAAGAAGAAGCAGAAATCTGGAGAAGCAGAATGAGAAGCAGAAGGAGAAGCAGAAGCAGAAAGAGAATCAAAAGCAGAAGGAGAAGCAGAAGAAACAGAAGAAGTAGAAGCAGTAGCAGGTGTAGCAGAAGCAGAAGGAAAAGCAGAAAAACAGGAAGGAGAAGGAGAAAAAGAAGGAGAAGTAGAAGGAGAAGCAGAAAGAGAAGCAGGTAAAGCAGAAGAAGAAGAAGCAGAAGGAGAATCAGAAGGAGAAGCAGAAGAAGGAGAAGGAGAAACAGAAGCAGAAGAAGATGCAGAGGAGAAGCAGGAGAAGCAGAAGAAGCAGAAGCAGAAGGAGAAGCAGGAGAAGCAGAAGAAGCAGAATCTGGAGAAGCAGAAGGAGAAGCAGAAGCAGAAAGAGAAGCAAAAGCAGAAGGAGAAGCAGAAGAAACAGAAGAAGCAGAGGCAGTAGCAGAAGAAGCAGAAGATTCAGAAGCAGAAGGAGAAGCAGAAGGAAAAGCAGAAGAACTAGAAGGAGAAGGAGAAGGAGAAACAGGAGTAGAAGCAGAAAGAGAAGCAGAAGAAGGAGCAGTAGAAGGAAAAGCAGCAGGAGAAACAGAAAGAGCAGCAGAAGGAGAAGCAGGAAATGCAGAAACAGGAGAAGAACAAGCAGAAGAAACACAAGAAGGACAAGAAGCAGAAGCAGAAGGAGAAGCAGAAAGAGAAGCAGGGGAAGCAGAAGAAGCAGAAGCAGGAGAAGCAGAAGCATAAGAATCCGAAGAAGCAGAAGCAGAACCTGAAGCAGAAGGAGAAGCAGGAGAAGCAGAAGAAGCAGAATCTTTAGAAGCAGAATGAGAAGCAGAAGGAGAAGCAGAAGCAGAAAGAGAATCAAAAGCAGAAGGAGAAGCAGAAGAAACAGAAGAAGTAGAAGCAGTAGCAGTTGTAGCAGAAGCAGTAGGAAAAGCAGAAGAACAAGAAGGAGAAGGAGAAACAGGAGAAGCAGAAGGAGAAGCAGAAAGAGAAGCAGGTAAAGCAGAAGAAGAAGAAGCAGAAGGAGAATCAGAAGGAGAAGAAGGAGAAGGAGAAGCAGAAGCAGAAGAAGATGCAGAAGGAGAAGCAGAAGAAGTAGAAGGAGAAGCAGGAAAAGCAGAAGAAGCAGAAGCAAAAGGTGAAGCAAAAGAAGGAGAAGGAGAAGCAGAGGCAGAAGAAGAAGCATAAGGACAAGCACAAGCAGAAGGAGATGCAGAAGGAGAAGCAGGAGAAGCAGAAGAAGCAGAAGCTGAAAGAGAAGCAGAAGTAGGAGAAGGAGGAGAAGCAGAAGCAGAAGGAGAAGCAGAAGCAGAATGAGAAGCAGAAAGAGAACCAGGAGGAGGACAAGAAGCAGAAGCAGGAGAAGCCGAAAGAGAAGAAGCAGAAACAGAAGCAGAAGGAGAAGCAGAAGCAGAAGGAGAAGCAGCAGAAGAAGTTGAACCAGAAATTCAGGCACGAGAAACAGAAGAAGCAGAAGCAGAAGGAGAAGCAAAAAGAGAAGCAGAAGGAGAAGTAGAAAAGGCAGCAGAAGAAGCAGAATAAACAAGCAGGAGAAGCAGAAGCAGAAGCAGAAAGAGAAGTAGAAGCAGAAT
>NW_012316032.1:0-2026 GCF_000151885.1 Dipodomys ordii
CTTCTTCTTATTCTCCGTCAATCATCATCATCCTCCTACTCATACATCATCATCATAATCATCATCATAATCGTCATCGTCTTCATCATCATCTTCGTCTTCATCATCATAATCTTCATCTTCTGTATCTTCTGTTTCAGCTTCTCATGCTTCTACATTTGTGCTTCTCGTGCTTCTCTTTCTTCTTCTCATTCTTCTGCATCTCTTTTTGCGTCTCCTATTGCTTCTGCTGCCTTCCTTCTCCTTCTCCTTCTCCTACTTCTGCTTCTTCTTCTGCTTCTGCTTCTTCTGCTTCTCCTGCTTCTCCTTCTGCATCTTCTTCTGCTTTTGCTTTTCCTTCTGCTGCTTCTTCTGCTTCTGCTTCTCCTTCTCCTTCTTCTGCTTCTCCTTCTGATTCTCCTTCTGCTTCTCCTTCTCCTTCTCGTTCTTCTGCTTTTCCTACTGCTTCTCCTTCTGCTTCTGCTACAACGACTACTGCTTCTGCTTCTTCTGTTTCTTCTGCTTCTACTTCTTATTTTGATTCTCTTTCTGCTTCTGCTTCTCCTTCTGCTTATCATTCTGCTTCTCCAGATTCTGCTTCTTCTACTAATCCTGCTTCAGGTTCTGCTTCTGCTTCTTCGGATTCTTATGCTTCTGCTTCTTCTGCTTCCCCTCCTTCTCTTTCTGCTTCTCCTTCTGTTTCTGCTTGTCTTTCTGCTTCTCCTTCTGCTTCTGCTACTTCTCCTTCTTCTGTTTCTTCTTCTTCTGCTTCTCCTGCTTCTCCTTCTGCTTCTCTTCGTCTGCTTCTCTTTCTGCTTCTGCTTCTGCATCTCCTTCTGTTTGTGCTTGTCCTTATGCTTCTTCTACTACTTCTGCTTCTCCTTCTCCGTCTGCTACTGCTTCTTCTGCTTTTCCTGCTTCTCCTTCTGCTTCTCCTTCTGTTTCTCCTTCTCCTTCTTGTTCTTCTTTTCCTTCTGCTTCTTCTTCTGCTTCTGCATCTTCAGCTTCTTCTGCTACTGCTTCTGCGTCTTCTGTTTCTTCTGCTTCTCCTTCTGCTTTTGCTTCTCTTTCTGCTTCTGCTTCTCCTTCTTCTTCTCCAGATTCTGCTTCTTCTGCTTCTCCTTCTGCTTCAGGTTCTTCTTCTGCTTCTTCGGCTTCTTCTGCTTCTATTTCTGCATCTCCTTCTGTTTCTGCTTCTCCTTCTGCTTCTTCTCCTTCTTCTATTTCTTCTCCTTCTGCTTCTCCCGCTTCTGCTTCTCCTTCTTCTCCTTCTGTTTCTCCTTATGATTATCCTTCTGCTTCTCCTTCTCCTCCTACTTCTGCTTCTCCTTCTGCTTCTGCTTCTTCTTCTGCATCTTCTTCTGTTTCAATTTCTCATTCTTCTGCTTTTCATTCTGCTTCTGCTTCTCCTGCTTCTGCTTCTCCTGCTTCTCCCTCTCCTTTTCTTTCTGCTTCTGCTTATCCTTGTTTCTTCTACTCCAAATCCTTCTCTTTCTCCTTCTCCTTCTTCTGCTTCTGCTTCTCCTTCTGCTTCCTCTTCTGCTTCTTCTGCTTTTTCTCTTTCTTCTACTTCAGCTTCTGTTTATTCTGCTTCTCCTTCTGCTTCTGCTTCTCCTTCTAATTCTGCTATTCTCCTTCTTCTGTTTCTTCTGCTTCTGCTTCTCCTGCTTCTGCTTCTCCTGCTTCTCCTTCTGGTTCAGGTTCTGCTTCTGCTTTTTCTGCTTCTTCTTCTGCTTCTCCTGCTTCAGCTCCTTCTGCTTCTCCTGCTACTCTTTCTCCTTCTCCTTCTGCTTCTGTTTCTACTTCTGCTTCTGCTTCTGCTCTTCTCCTTCTTCTGTTTCTTCTGCTTCTGCTTCTCCTGATTCTTCTGCTTCTTCTTCTCCTTCTGCTGCTCCTTCGCCTTCTCCTTCTTCTGCTTCTCCCACTGATTCTGCTTCTTTTGCTTATTCTTTTTCTTCTGATTCTGCTTCTCCTGCTTCTGCTTCTTCTGCTTCTACTGCTTCTCCGTATGCTTCTCCGTATGCTTCTCCTTATGCTTCTCCTTATG
>NW_012316033.1:0-2026 GCF_000151885.1 Dipodomys ordii
TCAAGAGAGCCGACGAAGAGAAGCAGAACGAGAAGCAGGAGAAGCAGGAGAAGCACAAGCGGGAGAAGCAGAAGAAGAAGAAACAGAAGAAGGAGAAGGAGCAGAAGCAGAAGGAGAAGCAGAAAGAGAAGCAGGAAAAGCAGAAGAAGCAGAAGCAGGAGAAGCAGAAGGAGAAGAAACAGGAGAAGGACAAGAAGCAGAAGCAGAAGCAGAAGGAGAAGCAGAAACAGAAGGAGAAGCCGAAAGAGAAAGAGGGGTAGCAGAAGAAGCAGAAGCAGGAGAAGTAGAAGCATAAGAATCCGAAGAAGCAGAAGCAGAACCTGAAGCAGAAGGAGAAGCAGGAGAAGCAGAAGAAGCCGAATCTGGAGAAGCAGAATGGGAAGCTGAAGTAGAAGCAGAAGCAGAAGCAGAATGAGAATCAAAAGCAGAAGGAGAAGCAGAAGAAACAGAAGAAGCAGAAGCAGTAGCAGTTGCAGCAGAAGCAGAAGGAGAAGCATAAGGAAAAGCAGAAGAACGAGAAGGAGAAGGAGAAACAGAAGGAGAAGCAGAAGGAGAATCAGAAGGAGAAGCAGAAGAAGCACAAGGAGAAGCAGAAGGAGAAACAGAAGCAGAAGAAACATCAGAAAGAGAAGCAGAAGCAGAAGAAGATGCAGAAAGAGAAGCAGGAGAAGCAGAAGAAGCAGAAGCAGAAGGAGAAGTAGAAGAAGGAGAAGGAGAAGGAAGAGCCGCAGAAGCAATAGGAGAAGCAGAAAGAGAAGCAGAAGCAGAGTGAGAAGTAGAAAGAGAAGCAGTAGAAGCAGAAGAAGCAGGAAAAGGAGAAGCAGAGGAAAGAGAAGAAGACGACGAAGAAGAAGAAGCATAAGGAGAAGCATAAGGAGAAGCATAAGGAGAAGTATAAGGAGAAGCAGTAGAAGCAGAAGAAGCAGAAGCAGGAGAAGCAGAAGCAGAAGAAAAAGAATAAGCAAAAGAAGCAGAAGCAGAAGCAGTGGGAGCAGCAGAAGAAGGAGAAGGAGCAGCAGAAGGAGAAGTTGAAGCAGAAAGAGAAGCAGAAACAGAAGGAGAACAAGAAGGAGAAGCAGGAGAACCAGAAGAAGCAGGAGAAGAAGAAGCAGAAGAAACAGGAGAAGCCGAAGAAGCAGAAGCAGAATCTGAAGCAGAAGGAGAAACAGAAGAAGCACAATCTAAAGCAGAAACAGAAGAAACAGAAATAGTAGAATAAGCAGAAGCAGAAGCACCAGGACAAGCAGAAGAACAAGAAGGAGAAGGCGAAAGAGAAGGATTAGGAGTAGGAGAAGCAAAAGCAGCACGAGAAGTAGGAGAAGCAGGAGAAGCAGAAGCAAGCGAAGCAGAAGAAACAGAAGAACCCAGAAGCAGAATGAGAAGCAGAAGGAGAAATTGAAGCAGAAGGAGGAGCAGAAGAAGGAGAAGGAGAAGTAGAAGCAGAAAGAGAAGCAGAACGAGAAGCAGGAGAAGCAGAAGCAGGAGAAGCAGAAACAGAAGTAGGAGAAGAAGCAGAAGCAGAAGGAGAAGCAGAAACAGAAGGAAAAGCAGAAAGAGAAGCAGAAGAAGCAGCAGCAGGAGAAGCAGAAGCAGAAGAAGCCGAAGAAGCAGAAGCAGAACCTGAAGCAAAAGGGGAAGCAGAAGAAGCAGAATCTGGAGAAGCAGAAGGAGAAGCAGAAGCAGAAAGGGAAGCTAAAGCAGAAGGAGAAGCAGAAGGAGAAGCAGAAGAAACAGAAGAAGCAGAGGCAGTAGCAGAAGAAGCAGAAGATGCAGAAGCAGAAGGAGAAGCAGAAGGAAAAGCAGAAGAACGAGAAGGAGAAGGAGAAGGAGAAACAGAATGAGAAGCAGAAAGAGAAGCAGAAGAAGGAGCAGGAGAAGGAAAAGCAGAAGGAGAAGGAGAAAGAGAAGCAGAAGGAGAAGCAGGAGATGCAGAAACAGGAGAATCAGAAGGAGAAGAAACAGGAGAAGGACAAGAAGCAGAAGCAGAAGGAGAAGCAGAAACAGAAGGAGAAGCAGAAAGAGAAGG
>NW_012316034.1:0-2026 GCF_000151885.1 Dipodomys ordii
GAAGCAGATATATTAGCATAGGAAGTTGATGAAGTAATTTCAGTTTCTAAAGCAGAAGGTGATGCAGGAGAATCAGATGTAGCAGAATTTGGAGAAGAAGAAGGAGAACCAGATGGTGATGCAGAAGCAGAAAGATAAGCAAAAGCAGAAGTAGAAGCAGAAAGATAAGCAGTAGGAGAAGCAGATGAAACAGAAGAAGCAGAATCAGTAGCAGAAGAATTTGAAGATGCAGAAGCAGAAAGTGAAGCAGAAGGAATAGCAGAAGAACGAGAAGGAGAATTAGAAGGAAAAGCAGAAGGAGAAGCAGAATCTGATGAAACTGAAGAAGGAGAAGAGCAGAAGCAGAAGCAGACGGAGGAGAAGCAGAAGCATGAGAAGCAGATGAAGCAGAAGCTGAAGCAGAAGAAGAAGAAACAGAAAAAGCAGAAGAATCAGAAGAAGAAGAAGCAGGAGAAGCAGAAGATGATGTAGAAGATGGAGAAGGAGAAAGAGAAGGATTAGGAGTAGGAGAAACAGAAGGATAAGCAGAAGCAGGAAGAGAAGGAGAAGGAGAAGCAGGAGAAGCAGAAGAATCAGAAGCAGGAGAAGCAGAAGCAGAAAGAAAAGCTGAAGAAGGAGAAATTGAAACAGAAGAAGATGCAGAAGGAGAAGCAGAAGCAGTAGTAGAAGCAGAAGAAGGAGAAGCAGAAGGAGAAGCTTAAAGAGAAACAGAAGGAGAAGCAGGAGAAGCAGAAGCAGAAGAAATAGAAGAAGAAGAAGAAGAAGAAGAAGAAGAAGAAGAAGAAGAAGAAGAAGAAGAAGAAAGAGAAGCAGAAACAGAAGGAGAACCAGAAATAGAAGCAGAAGAAGCCGAAGAAGCAAAAAGAAGGAGAAGCAGAAGTAGAAAGAGAAGCAAAAGCAGAAGGAGAAGCAGAAGGAGAAGCAGAAGAAACAGAAGAAGCAGAAGCAGTAGCAGAAGAAGCTGAAGATCCAGAAGCAGAAAGAAAAGCAGAAGGAATAGCTGAAGAACGAGAAGGAGAAACAGAAGGAGAAGCAGAAGGAGAAGCAGAAGGAGAAGCAGGAAAAGCAGAACAAGCAGAAGCAGACGGAGAAGCAGATGAAGGAGAAGGAGAAGAAGAAGCAGAAGGAAAAGCACAAACAGAAGGAGATGCAGAACGAGAAGCAGGAGAAGCAGAAGAAGCAGAAGCAGAAGGAGAAGAAGAAGGAGAAGAAGCAGAATCAGAAGAAGCAGAAGCAGAAATAGAAAGAGAAGCCGACGAAGAGAAGCAGAACGAGAAGCAGGAGAAGCAGAAGGAGCAGAAGCGAGAGAAGCAGAAGAAGAAGAAACAGAAGAAGGAGAAGGAGCAGAAGGAGAAGCAGAAGGAGAAGCAGAAAGAGAAGCAGGAGAAGCAGAAGAAAGAGAAGCAAGAGAATCAGAAGCAGAAGAAACAGGAGAAGGACAAAAAGCAGAAGGAAAAGCACAAACAGAAGGAGAAGCAGAAAGAGAAAGAGGGGAAGCAGAAGAATCAGAAGCAGGAGAAGCAGAAGCATAAGAATCCGAAGAAGCAGAAGCAGAACCTGAAGCAGAAGGAGAAGCAGGAGAAGGAGAAGAAGCAGCATCTGGAGAAGCAGAATGAGAAGCTGAAGTAGAAGCAGAAGCAGAAGCAGAAAGAGAATCAAAAGCAGAAGGAGAATCAGAAGAAACAGAAGAAGTAGAAACAGTAGCAGTTGCAGCAGAAGCTGAAGGAAAAGCAGAAGAACGAGAAGGAGGAGAAACAGAAGGAGAGGCAGAAGGAGAATCAGAAGGAGAAGCAGAAGAAGCAGAAGGAGAAGTAGAAGGAGAAACAGAAGCAGAAGAAGCATCAGAAGGAGAAGCAGAAGCAGAAGAAGATGCATAAGGAGAAGCAGGAGAAGCAGAAGAAGCAGAAGGAGAAGTAGAATTAGGAGAAGGAGAAGGAAGAGCCGCAGAAGCAATAGGAGAAGCAGAAGGAGAAGCAGAAGCAGAATGAGAAGCAGAAAGATAAGCAGTAGAAGCAGAAGAAGCAGG
>NW_012316035.1:0-2026 GCF_000151885.1 Dipodomys ordii
TAGCGGGACACCATGGAACACAGTGGGACACAGCGGTTAACAGCGGTGACCCTGCGGGGACACAGTGGGACACAGCAGGGGACACAGCAGGACACAGAGGGGGACAGAGCGTGGGACACAGCGAGACACAGCGGGAACAAGCTGGACACAGCGGGGGACACAGCGGGACACAGCGGGACACAGCGGGTCACAGCAGGGACACAGCGAGGACACAGCAGGACACAGCGGGGGACACAGGGGAACACAGCGGGACACAGCGGGGGACTCAGGGGTGACACAGTGGTGACACAGCGGGACTCAGCGGGGGACACAGCAGTACACAGCGGGACACAGCGGGACACAGCGGGTCACAGCAGGGACACAGCGAGGACACAGCAGGACACAGCGGTGGACACAGGGGAACACAGCAGAACACAGCGGGGGACTCAGGGGTGACACAGTGGTGACACAGCGGGACTCAGCGGGGGACACAGCAGTACACAGCGGGACACAGCGGGACACAGTGGGACACAGCAGGGGACACAGCGGGACAGAGAGGGGGACACAAAGGGGTACACAGCGGGAAACAGCGGGGAAAACAGCGAGGACACAGCGGGACCCAGCGAGACACAGCGTCGAAACAGCGGCGACACAGAAGGGACACAGCGGCAGACACAGCCGGACACAGTGGGACACAGCGGGGACACAGCAGAGACACAGCGGGGACACAGCGGGGGACACAGTGGGGGACAAAGCAGGACACAGCGGGGAACACAGCAAGGACCCAGCTAGACCCAGCAGGACACCGATTCGATACAGCGGGGGACACAGAGGGAAACAGAGGGACACAGCAGAGGACAGAGTGGAACACAGCCAGGGACACAGGGAGGACACAGCGAGACACAGCGGGGACCAAGCTGAACACAGCTCTGTACCCTGCAGGACACAGCGGGGACACAGCGCGACACAGTGGGACACAGCGGGGACATTGCGCGAACACAGCGGGACAAAGCGGGGGACACAGCGGGACACAGCGGGGGACACAGCAGGGGACAGCGGAGACAGAGAAGGGACACAGCGGGACACAGCGGTGACACAGCTGGACACAACGGAGTACACAGCGGGACACAGCAGGCACTCAGCAGGGACACAAAGGGAAATAGGGGGCCACAGCAGGGACAGAGCGGGTCACAGCGGGACACAGCAGGACACAGCAGGGGACACAGCGGGACAGAGCGGGGGACACAGCGAGGGCACAGCAGGACACAGCGGGGGACACAGCGGGGGACACAGCAGGGAAGACAGCGAGGACACAGCGGGACCCAGCGGGACACAGTGTCGATACAGCGTGGACACAGCGTTACACAGCGGGTTACACAGCTGTGGACACAACGAGACACAGTGGGGGCACAGCGGGACACAGTGGGACACAGTGGGACACAGCGGGGACAAAGTGTGAGACACAGTGTGGGACAGAGCGGGAGACAGCGGAGGACACAGCGAAGATACAGCGGGACACAGCGGGGGACACAGCGGGGGACACAGCGGGACACAGAGGGGGACACAGAGGGGTACACAGCGGGACACAGCGGGGAACACAGCGAGGACACAGCGGGACACAGCGGGACACAACGTCGATAAAGCAGGGACACAGCAGGAAACAGCGGGGTACACAGCTGGGGACACAACGGGACACATCGGGGGACACAGCGAGGACCCTGCGGAACACAGCGTGGGACACAGCGAGGACACAGCGGGACACAGCGGGACACAGCGGGGACACAGCAGTAGACACACCGGGACCCAGTGGGGGACACAGCGGGACACAGCGGGGACTCACGGGGGTCATAGCGGGGGACAAACTGGGACACCATGGGACACAGTGGAAGACAGCAGGACACAGCAGGGACACTGCAGGTACATAGCGGGACACAGCGGGATACACAGCGGGACACAGCGGGGGACACAACGGGGACACAGTGGGGGACACAGCGAGGACACAGCGGGGACACAGCGGGACACAGCGTGGGACAAAGCAGGAGACACT
>NW_012316036.1:0-2026 GCF_000151885.1 Dipodomys ordii
CATTCTGCTCTTTCTCCTTCTTTTGTTTCTCCCTCTGCTTCTGCTTCTTATGCTTCTTCTTTATCTTCTGCTTCTGCTTCTCCTGCTTCTGCTTCTTGTGCTTCTACTGCTTCTTCTTCTGCTTCTGTTTCTTCTGCTTCTACTTCTCTTTCTGCTTCTGCTTCTCCTGCTTGTTTTTCTGCTTCTTCTGCTGCTTCTCCTTCTGCTGCTTCTTCTACTTCTCCTACTGCTTCTCTTTTTGCTTCTCCTTCTGCTTCTGCTTCTGCTTCTTCTGTTTCTCCTGCCTGAATTTCTGGTTCTACTTCTGCTGCTGCTTCTCCTTCTGCTTCTGCTTCTACTTCTGCTTCTGATTCTGCTTCTTCTGCTTCTTCTCTTTCGGCTTCTCCTGCTTCTGCTTCTTGTGCTTCTCCTGCTTCTCTTTCTGCTTCTCATTCCGCTTCTGCTTCTCCTTCTGCTTCTGCTTCTCCTCCTTCTCCTTCTCCTACTTCTGCTTCTCCTTCATCTTCTGCTTCTTCTGCTCCTCCTGCTTCTCCTTCTGCATCTCCTTCTGCTTGTGCTTGTCCTTATGCTTCTTCTTCTGCCTCTGCTTCTCCTTCTCCTTCTTTTGCTTCTCCTTTTGCTTCTGCTTCTTCTGCTTTTCCTGCTTCTCCTTCTGCTTCTGCTTCTTCTGCTTCTCCTTCTGCATCTTCTTCTGCTTCTGCTTCTCCTTCTCCTTCTTCTGCTTCTCCTTCTTATTCTCCTACTGCTTCTCCTTCTGTTTCCCTTCTCCTTCTTGTTCTTCTGCTTTTCCTTCTGCTTCTCCTTCTGCTTCTGCTACAACTGCTACTGCTTCTACTTCTTCTGTTTCTTCTGCTTCTCCTTCTGCTTTTGATTCTCTTTCTGCTTCTGCTTCTCCTTCTGATTCTCCAGATTCTGCTTCTTCTGCTTCTCCTGCTTCTCCTTCTGCTTCAGGTTCTCCTTCTGCTTCTTCGGATTCTTATGCTTCTGCTTCTCCTGCTTCAGCTTCTTCTGCTTCCCCTCCTTCTCTTTCTGCTTCTCCTTCTGTATCTGCTTCTCCTTCTGCTTCTGCTTCTTGTCCTTCTCCTGTTTGTTCTGCTTATGCTTCTCCTGTTTCTGCATCTCCTGCTCCTCCTTCTGCTGCTCTTTCTGCTTCTCCTGCTGCTTTTCCTTCTCCTGCTCCTTCTTCTGCTTCTCTTTCTGCTTCTCCTTCTGTTTCTCCTTCTCCTTCACCTTCTCGTTCTTCTGCTTTTCCTTCTGCTTCTCCTTCTGCTTCTGCATCTTCTGCTTCTTCTGCTACTGCCTCTGCTTATTCTGTTTCTTCTGCTTCTAGTTCTGCTTCTCCTTCTGCTTTTGCTTCTCTTTCTGCTTCTGCTTCTCCTTCTGCTTCTCCAGATTCTGCTTCTCCTGCTTCTCCTTCTGCTTCAGGTTCTGCTTCTGCTTTTCTGCTTCTGCTTCTCCTGCTGCTGCTTCTTCTGCTTCTCCTGCTTCTCTTTCTGCTTTTCCTTCTGTTTCTGCTTCTCCTTCTGTTTCTTCTCCTTCTTCTGTTTCTTCTGTTTCTGCTTCTCCTGATTCTGCTTCTCCTGCTTCTCGTTCGGCTCCTCTTTCTGCTTCTCCTTCTCCTTGTCCTTCTTCTGCTTCTCCTTCTGCTTCTGTTTCTCCTTCTGCTTCTGCTTCTGCTTCAATTTCTCCTTCTGCTTCTCATTCTGCTTCTGCGTCTTCTGTTTCTTCTGCTTCTCCTGCTTCTCCTACTTCTCTTGCTGCTTCTCCTTCTGCGTCTCTTTCTTCTTCTGCTTATCCTTTTGCTTCTCCTACTCCTAATCTTCCTCTTTCGCCTTCTCCATCTTCTTCTTCTGCTTCTCCTGCTGCTTCTGCTTCTGCTTATTCTACTATTTCATTTTCTTCTGCTTCTGCTTCAGATTGTGCTTCTTCTGTTTCTCCTTCTGCTTCAGATTCTGCTTCTGCTTCTTCGGCTTCTCCTGTTTCTTCTGCTTCTGCTTCTGCTGCTTCTTCTGCTTCTCCTGCTTCT
>NW_012316037.1:0-2026 GCF_000151885.1 Dipodomys ordii
GTGAGCTTATGAGTATTAGTAAATAGTATAATCAGGTGATGCAAAGCTTTGTAAATATTAAGCTTAGTATAAGAAGAAGATCAGAGGGAGAAGCAGAGAAGAGAAGGACAGCAGAAAGAGAAGTAGAAGAGAATCAGAAGAGAATCAGAAGAAGGAGTAGCAGAAGCAGAAGAAGCAGCAGAAGGAGAAGCAGAAGCAGAAAAAGATGCAGAACGAGAAGCAGGAGAAGCAGAAGAAGCAGAAGCAGAAGGAGAAGCAGAAGTAGGAGAAGGAGAAGGAGAAGGAAGAGCAGCAGAAGCAATAGGAGAAGCAGAAGAAGAAGCAGAAGCAGAATGAGAAGCAGAAAGAGAAGCAGTAGAAGAAGAAGAAGCAGGAAAAGCAGAAGCAGCAGAAGGAGAAGAAGAAGAAGAAGAAGAAGAAGAAGAAGAAGAAGAAGAAGAAGAAGAAGAAGAAGAAGAAGAAGAAGAAGAAGAAGAAGAAGAAGAAGAAGAAGGAGAAGGAGAAGGAGAAGGAGAAGGAGAAGCATAAGGAGAAGAAGTAGAAGCAGAAGAAGCAGAAGCAGGAGAAGCAGAAGCAGTAGAAAAAGAATAAGCATAAGAAGAAGAATCAGAGGGAGAAGCAGAAGAAGGAGAAGGAACAGCAGAAAGAGAAGTAGAAGGAGAATCAGAAGGAGAATCAGAAGAAGGAGTAGCAGAAGCAGAAGAAGCAGCAGAAGGAGAAGCAGAAGCAGAAAAAGATGCAGAACGAGAAGCAGGAGAAGCAGAAGAAGCAGAAGGAGAAGCAGAAGTAGGAGAAGGAGAAGGAGAAGGAAGTGCAGCAGAAGCAATAGGAGAAGCAGAAGGAGAAGCAGAAGCAGAATGAGAAGCAGAAAGAGAAACAGTAGAAGCAGAAGAAGCAGGAAAAGCAGAAGCAGAAGAAAGAAAGGAAGAAGACGAAGACGAAAAAGAAGGAGAAGTAGAGGAAGAAGAAGAAGAAGCAACAGCATAAGGAGAAGCATAAGAGAAGCAGTAGAAGCAGAAGCAGGAGAAGCAGAAGCAGAAGAAAAAGAATAAGCAAAAGAAGCAGAAGCAGTGGGAGAAGCAGAAGAAGGAGAAGGAGAAGGAGCAGCAGAAGGAGAAGCAGAAGCAGAAAGAGAAGCAGAAACAGAAGGAGAACAAGAAGGAGAAGCAGGAGAATCAGAAGAAGCAGAAGTAGAAGCAGAAAGAGGAGAAGAAGGAGAAGCAGAAGTAGAATCAGAAGAAACAGGAGAAGAAGAAGCAGAAGAAACAGAAGTAAAAAAAACAGAAGAAGGAGAAGAGCAGAAGCAGAAGCAGAAGGAGAAGCAGAAGCGAAGGAGAAGCAGAAAGAGAAGCAGGAGAAGCAGAAGAAGGAGGAGAAGCAGAAGCAGAAGAAACAGGAGAAGCCAAAAAAGCAGAAGCAGAATCAGAAGCAGAAGGAGAAGTAGAAGCAGAAGGAGAAGCAGAAGCAGGAGAAGGAGAAGGAGAAGCAGAAAGAGAAGCAGAACGAGAAGCAGGAGAAGCAGAAGCTGGAGAAGCAGAAGCAGAAGAAACAGAAGAAGGAGAAGAAGCAGAAGCAGAAGGAGAAGCAGAAACAGAAGGAAAAGCAGAAAGAGAAGCAGGAGAAGCAGAAGAAGTAGCAGCAGGAGAAGCAGAAGCAGAAGAAATCGAAGAAGCAGAAGCAGAACCTGAAGCAGAAGGAGAAGCAGAAGAAGCAGAATCTGGAGAAGCAGAAGGAGAAGCAGAAGCAGAAAGAGAAGCAAAAGCAGAAGGAGAAGCAGAAGGAGAAGCAGAAGAAGCCGAGGCAGTAGCAGAAGAAGCAGAAGATGCAGAAGCAGAAGGTGAAGCGGAAGGAAAAGCAGAAGAACTAGAAGGAGAAGAAGGAGAAACAGAAGGAGAAGCAGAAAGAGAAGAAGAAGAAGGAGCCGCAAGACAAGTAGGAGAAGCAGGAGAAGCAGGAGAAGCAGAAGAAACAGAAGAAGCAGAAGCAGTAGCAGTTGCAGCAGAAGCAGAAGGAGAAGCAGAAGGAA
>NW_012316038.1:0-2026 GCF_000151885.1 Dipodomys ordii
TATTCAGAATGCTTTTATCAGAAGATATTTGAAGATGCATATGTAGATAGAGAAGCTGAAGGTATAGCAGAATTTCGGCAAGTTGTAACATAAGGTGAAGATGATTTTTGTAGCAGAATTTGATGCATTAAAATCAGATGAAGCTGAAATGGATGTAGAAGCAGAAGATGGAGAAGCTGAAGAAGAAGCAGTAGGAAAAGCACATTCAGATGGTGATGCAGAAGGAGTAGCAGGTGAAGCAGAAGAAGCAGAAGCAGAAGGAGAAGAAGAAGGAGAAGTTGCAGAATCAGAAGAAGCAGAAGGAGAAGTAGATATGAAGCTGAGGAAGAGAAGCAGAATTGAAGCAGGAAAGCAGAAGAATCAGAGCGGGAGAAGCAGAAGAAGAAGAAGAAACAGAAGAAATAGAAGGAGCAGAAGCAGAAGGAGGAGCAGAAGCAGAAGGAGAAGCAGAAAGTGAAGCAGGAAAAGCAGAAGCTGGAGAAGCAGAAGGAGAAGAAACAGAAGAAGGGGAAGAAGCAGAAGGAGAAGCAGAAACAGAAGGAAAAGCAGAAAGAGAAGCAGGAGAAGCAGATGAAGCAGCAGCAGGAGAAGCAGAAGCAGAAGAAGCCGAAGAAGCAGAAGCAGAACCTGAAGCAGAAGGAGAAGCAGGAGAAGCAGAAGAAGCAGAACCTGGAGAAGCAGAAGGAGAAGCAGAAGCAGAAAGAGAAGCAAAAGCAGAAGGAGAAGCAGAAGAAACAGAAGAAGCAGAGGCAGTAGCAGAAGAAGCAGAAGGTGCAGAAGCAGAAGGAGAAGCAGAAGGAAAAGCAGAAGAACGAGAAGTAGAAGGAGAAACAAAAGGAGAAGAAGAAAGAGAAGCAGAAGAAGGAGCAGGAGAAGGAAAAGCAGCAGGAGAAGCAGAAAGAGCAGCAGAAGGAGAAGCAGGAGATGCAGAAACAGGAGAAGCAGAAGCAGAAGAAACAGGAGAAGGACAAGAAGCAGAAGCAGAACCTGAAGCATAAGGAGAAGCATTAGGAGAAGCATAAGGGGAAGCAGTAGAAGCAGAAGAAGCAAAAGCAGGAGAAGCAGAAGCACAAGAAAAAGAATAAGCAAAAGAAGCAGAAGCAGAAGCAGTGGGAGAAGCAGAAGAAGGAGAAGGAGTAGCAGAAGGAGAAGTTGAAGCAGAAAGAGAAGCAGAAACAGAAGGAGAAGAAGAACGAGAAACAGGAGAATCAGAAGAAGTAGAAGTAGAAGCAGAAAGAGGAGAAGAAGGAGAAGCAGAAGTAGAGTCAGAAGAAACAGTAGAAGAAGAAGTAGAAGAAACAGTAGCAAAAGAAACAGAAGAAGGAGAAGAGCAGAAGAAGAAGCAGAAGGAGAGGCAGAAGGAGAAGTAGAAGCAGAAGAGTAGCAGGAGAAGTAGAAGAAACAGAAGAAGCAGAATCAGAAGAAACAGGAGAAGCCGAAGAAGCAGTAGCAGAATCTGAAGCAGGAGAAACAGAAGAAGCACAATCTGAAGCAGAAGCAGAAGAAACAGAAATAGTAGAATAAGCAGAAGCAGAAGCAGCAGGAGAAGCAGAAGAAGAAGACGGAGAAGGCGAAAGAGAAGGATTAGGAGTAGGAGAAGCAAAAGGATAAGCAGAAGCAGAAAGAGACGCAGAAGGAGAAGCAGCACTAGAAGTAGGAGAAGCAGGAGAAGCAGAAGCAGGAGAAGTAGAAGAAAGAGAAGACGCAGAAGCAGAATGAGAAGCAGAAGGAGAAATTGAAGCAGAAGCAGAAGGAGAAGCAGAAGAAGGAGAAGGAGAAGCAGAAAGAGAAGCAGAACGAGAAGCAGGAGAAGCAGTAGCAGGAGAAGCAGAAGCAGAAGAAACAGAAGAAGGAGAAGAAGCAGAAGCAGAAGGAGAAGCAGAAACAGAAGGAAAAGCAGAAAGAGAAGCATGAGAAGCAGAAGAGCAGCAGCACGAGAAGCAGAAGCAGAGATGCCGATGAAGCAGAAGCAGAATCTGAAGCAGAAGGAGAAGCAGGAGAGCAGAGGAGCAGATTCTGGAGAAGC
>NW_012316039.1:0-2026 GCF_000151885.1 Dipodomys ordii
ATCAGAAGCAGAACGAGAAGCAGAAGGAGCAGCTGAAGGAGAAGCAGAAGGAGAAGCAGAAGGAGAAGCAGAATAAGGAGAAGCAGAAGCAGAAGAAGCAGCAGAAGGAGAAGCAGAAGCAGATGCATAAGGAGAAGCAAGAGAAGCAGAAGAAGCAAAAGCAGGAGAAGCAGAAGTAGGAGAAGGAGAATGAGAAGGAAGGGCAGCAGAAAGAATAGGAGAAGCAGAAGGAGAAGCAGAAGCAGAATGAGAAACAGAAAGAGAACCAGTAGAAGCAGAAGAAGCAGGAAAAGCAGAAGCAGACTAAAAAGAAGAAGAAGAAGAAGAAGAAGAAGAAGAAGAAGAAGAAGAAGAAGAAGAAGAAGAAGAAGAAGAAGAAGAAGAAGAAGAAGAAGAAGAAGAAGAAGAAGGAGAAGCATAAGGAGAAGCATAAGGAGAAGCAGTAGACGCAGAAGAAGCAGAAACAGGAGAAGCAGAAGATAAAGAATAAGCAAAAGTAGCAGAAGCAGAAGCAGTGGGGGAAGCAGAAGAAGGAGAAGGAGAAGGAGCAGCAGAAGGAGAAGCAGAAGCAGAAATAGAATCAGAAACAGAAGGAGAACAAGAAGGAGAAGCAGGAGAATCAGAAGAAGCAGAAGTAGAAGCAGAAAGAGAAGGAGAAGAAGGAGAAGCAGAAGTAGAATCAGAAGAAACAGAAGAAGAAGAAGTAGAAGAAACAGAAGCACAAGAAACAGAAGAAGGAGAAGAGCAGAAGCAAAAGGAGAAGGAGAAGCAGAAGCAGAAGGAGAAGCAGAAAGAGAAGCAGGAGAAGCAGAAGAAGCAGGAGAAGCAGAAGCAGAAGAAACAGGAGAAGCCGAAGAAGCAGAAGCAGAATCTGAAGCAGAAGCAGAAACAGAAGAAGCACAATCTGAAGCAGAAGCAGAAGAAACAGAAATAGTAGAATAAGCAGAAACAGAAGCACCAGGAGAAGCAGAAGAAGAAGAAGTAGAAGGCGAAAGAGAAGGATTAGGGGTAGGAGAAGTAAAAGGATAAGCAGAAGCAGAAAGAGACGCAGAAGGAGAAGCAGCACGAGAAGTAGGAGAAGCAGGAGAAGCAGAAGAAACAGAAGACACAGAAGCAGATTGAGAATCAGAAGGAGAAATTGAAGCAGAAGCAGAAGCAGAAGGAGAAGCAGAAGCAGAAGGAGAAGCAGAAGGAGAAGGAGAAGGAGAAGGAGAAGCAGAAAAAGAAGCAGAACGAGAAGCAGGAGAAACAGTAGCAGGAGAAGCAGAAGCAGGAGAAACAGATGAAGGAGAAGAAGCAGAAGCAGAAGGAGAAGCAGAAACAGAAGGAAAAGCAGAAAGAGAAGCAGGAGAAGCAGAAGAAACAGCAGCAGGAGAAGCAGAAGAAGCAGAATCTGGAGAAGCAGAAGGAGAAGCAGAAGCACAAAGAGAAGCAAAAGCAGAAGGAGAGCAGAAGGAGAAGCAAAGAAACAGAAGAAGCAGAGGCAGTAGCAGAAGAAGCAGAAGATGCAGAAGCAGAAGGAGAAGCAGAAGGAAAAGCAGAAGAACGAGAAGGAGAAGGAGAAACAGAAGGAGAAGCAGAAAGAGAAGCAGAAGAAGGAGCAAGAGAAGGAAAAGCAGCAGGAGAAGCAGAAAGAGCAGCAGAAGGTGAAGCAGGAGATGCAGAAACAGGAGAAGCAGAAGCAGAAGAAACAGGAGAAGGACAAGAAGCAGAAGCAGAAGGAGAAGGAGAAACAGAAGGAGAAGCAGAAAGAGAAGGAGGGGAAGCAGGAGAAGCAGGAGAAGCAGAAGCATAAGAATCCGAAGAAGCAGAAGCCGAACCTGAAGCAGTAGGAGAAGCAGGAGAAGCAGAAGAAGCAGAATGACAAGCTGAAGGAGAAGCAGAAGCAGAAAGAGAATCAAAAGCAGAAGGAGAAGCAGAAGAAACAGAAGAAGTAGAAGCAGTAGCCGTTGTAGCAGAAGCAGAAGGAGAAGCAGAAGGAAAAACAGAAGAACAAGAAGGAGAAGGAGAAACAGAAGGAGAAACA
>NW_012316040.1:0-2026 GCF_000151885.1 Dipodomys ordii
TTCGCTGTGTCCGGGTATGTCCTCGCTCTGTCTCATTCAGTGTCCAGCTGTGTCCTCCCTGTGTCCCCCGCTGTATCCTCCCTGTGTCCCCCGCAGTGTCCTGCTGTGTCCCGCTGTGTCCTCGCTGTGTCCCACTGTGTCCCCCCTGTTTCCCCGCTGGGTCCTGCTGTGTCCCGCTTTGTCCCGCTGGGTCCCCCGCTTTCTCCCGCTGTGTCCCCGCAGTGTCCCCGCTGTGTCCCGCTATGTCCCACTGTGTCATGTGGTGTCCCGCTTTGTCCCCCGCTATGTCCACTGCTGAGTCCCCTCTGTGTCCCCGCTGTGTCCCGCTGTGTCCCCCGCTGTGTCCCGCTGTGTCCCCCGCTGTGTCCCTCACTGTGTCCCCCTCTGTGTCCCGCTGTGTCCCGCTGTGTCATCCGCTGTGTACTTGTTGTGTCCCTGATGGGTCCCGCTGTGTCACCGCTGTGTCCCGCTGTGTCCCCGCTCTATAGACACTGTGTCCCGCTGTGTCCCCCGCTGTGTCCCGCTGGGTCCTGCTGTGTCCCCCGCTGTGTCCCGCTGTGTCCCCGCAGGTTTACCGCTGTTTCACGCTGTGTCCTGCTGTGTTCCGTGATGACCCGCTTTGTCCCCCGCTGTGTCCCGCTGTGACCACTGCTGGGTCCCCGCTGTGTCCCGCTGTGTCTCGCTGTGTCCCGCTGTGTCCTCGCTTTGTCCCATGCTGTATTAAGCTGTGTCCTCCCTGTGTCCCCCGCTGTGTCCCGCTGTATCCCCCGCTGTGCCCCGCAGTGTCCCGCTGTGTCCCGCTGGGTCCCCCGCTGTGTCCCGCTGTGTCCCCCGCTGTGCCCCGCAGTGTCCCGCTGTGTCCCACTCTGTCCCACACTGTGTCCCCCGCTGAGTCCTCTATTTGTCTCCGCTGTGTCCCGCTGTGTCCTCGCTGTGTCCCCTGCTGTCTCCCGCTTTGTCCCACGCTGTGTCCCGATGTGTCCTCGCTGTGTCCCCCGCTGTGTCCCGCTATGTTCCCGCAGTGTCTCCGCTGTGTCCTGCTGTGTCCCACTGTGTCCCGTGGTGTCCCAGGTTGTCCTTCGCTGTGTCCCCAGGTGAGTCCCCGCTGTGTCCCGCTGTGTCCCCCACTGGGTCCCGCTGTGTCCCAACAGGGTCACCGCTCTTTCCCGCTGTGACCCGCTGTGTTCCGTGGTGTCCCGCTTTGTCCCCCGCTGTGTCCCCCGCTGAGTCCCCGCTGTGTCCCCCGCTTTGTACCGCTGTGTCCCCGCAGTGTCCCCGCTGTGTCCCGCTGTGTCACACTGTCCCGTGGTGTCCTGCTTTGTCCCCCACTGTGTCCCCCACTGAGTCCCTCTGTGTCACAACTGTGTCCCGCTGGGTCCTCGCTGTGTCCCCCGCTGTCTCCCGCTTTGTCCCCCGCTGTATCCCGCACCCCACTGTACCGCTGTGTCCTCGCTGTGTCCCCAACTGTGTCCAGCTGTGTCCTCCATGTATCCCAAGCTTTGTCCCGCTGTGTCCCTCTGTGTCCCCGCTGTGTCCCGCTATGTTCCCGCAGTGTCCTCGCTGTGTCCCGCTGTGTCCCGCTTGTCCTCGCTGTGTCCCCCGCTGTGTCCGTTTGTGTCCCCAGCTGTGTACCCCGCTGTGTCCTGCTGGGTCCCCACTGTATCGACGCTGTGTCCTGCTGGGTCCCGCTGTGTCCTCGCTGTGTTCCCCGTTGTGTCCCGCTGTGTCCCCCGCTGTGTCCCCGCTGTGTCCCTGCTGTGTCCCTGCTGTGTCGCCGCTGTGTCCCGCTGTGTCCTGCTGTGTCCTCGCTGTGTCCCACCCTGTGTTCCGCTGTGTCCCCTCCTGTGTCCCGCGGTGTCCCGCTGTGTCCCCGCTGTGTCCCGCTGTGTCCCCCGCTGTGTCCCGCTGTGTCCCGCTGTGTCCCTGCTGTGACCCTCTCTGTCCCCGCTGTATTGGCGCTGTGTCCCGGTGTGTCCCGCTGTGTCCGCGCTGTGTTTCCGGCTGTGTCCCACTGTGTACCCCTCTG
>NW_012316041.1:0-2026 GCF_000151885.1 Dipodomys ordii
TCTTTTGTTCTTTTATGATTGACTTTTAGTGGTCACAGGGGGACAGAGTGGGGACACTGGGGGGACAGCGTTTAATCGGGGTTTATAGGGTGACATTGCTTGGACACAGGTTGAATCTATTGGTGATACAGTAGTCAATGCAAGACGAACGTATTAAGCGGGTCACAATTGGGGATAAATCATAACTCAGTGTGATACACATCGAGGACATAGCGGGTAACAGCGGGACACAGCGGGACACAGCAGGGATACAGCTGGGAAACAGCAGGGGACAAGGCGGGACACAACGGGACACAGCGGGGGACACAGCTGGACACAGCGGTGGACACAGAGGGGCACACAGCGGGACACAGCGGGGTACACAGCGAGGACACAGCGGGACCAAGTGGGACACAGCGTCGATACAGCGGGGACACAGCGAGGACACAGCGGAACACAGCGGGACACAGCGTCGATACAGTGGGTACACAGCGGGACACAGCGGGGTACACAGCTCGGGACACAACGGGACACATCGGGGGACACAGCGAGGACACAGCGGGGGACAAGGGGGAGACAGAGCGGGACACAGCGAGGACACAGCGGGACACAACGGGGGAAACAGCGAGGACACAGCAGGGGACAAGGGGGAGACAGAGCGGGACACAGTGAGGACACAGCGGGAAAAAGCGGGGGACACAGCGGGACACAGGAGGGGACACAGCGGGGGACACAGCGGGACACAGCGGGATACACAGGGGATACACAGCGGGACACAGCTGGGGACACAACGAGGACACATTGGGACACAGCGGGGACACAGAGGGACTCAGCGGGGGACACAGAAGTACACAGCGGGACACAGTGGGACACAGCGGGGACACATCAGGTACACAGCGGGGGACACAGCGGGACACAGCGGGAGACACAGAGGGGTACATAGCGGGACCCAGGTGCGGACACCGAGGGGTACACAGCCGGACCCAGAGGGGAACACACCGAGGACACGGCGGGACCCAGCGGGACACAGCATCGATACAGCGGGGACACAGCGGGACACAGCGGGGACACAGCAGTAGACACAGCGGGACCCAGCGGGGAACACAGCGGGACACAGCGGGGGACACAGCGAGGACACAGCGGGACACAGCGGGGACACAGCGGGCACTCACCGGGGGACAAAGTGGGGGACAAATCGGGACACCACGGGACACAACAGGGGAGAAGGGGGAGACAGAGCAAGACAAGGTGAGGACACAGCGGGAAACAGTGGGGGACACAGCGGGACACAGCGGGACACAGCGGGGGACACAGGAGAGACACAGCGGGACAAAGTGGGGGACACAGCGAGGACACATGGGGACACAGCGGGGACACAGCGGGACTCAGCGGGGGACACAGCAGTACACAGCGGGACACAGCGGGACACAGCGGGGACACAACAGGGACACAGCGGGGGACACAGCGGGGCACAGCGGGGGACACAGAGGTAAACAGCTGGACACAGCGGGAAACACAGCGTGGACACAGCGGGACCCAGCGGAGAACACAGAGTGACACCGCGGGACACAGCGGGGGACACAGCGGAACACATAGTGGGACACAGCGAGGACACAGCGGGACAAAGAGGACACAGAGGGGACACAGCTGGGACACAGCTGGGACACATCGGGGGACACAGCGGGACACAACAGGACACAGCGGGGAACACAGCAGGACACAGCGGGGGACACAGCAGGGGAAACAGCGGGACACAATGGGGCACACAGCGAGGACACAGCGGGACCCAGAGGGACACAGTGTTGATACAGCGGGGACACAGCGTTACACAGTGGGGTACACAGCTGGGGATACAAAGGGTCACAGTGGGGGCACAGCGGGACACTGCAGGACACAGTGGGACACAGCGGAGTCAAAGCATGAGACACAGCGGGGGACAGAGTGGGAGACAGCGGGGGACACAGCGAGGACACAGCAGGACACAGCGGGGACACAGTGGGGACTCAGCGGGGGACACAGCTGGGGACAAAGCGGGACACCACGGAAC
>NW_012316042.1:0-2026 GCF_000151885.1 Dipodomys ordii
GTCCCGCTCTATACTCCGCTCTGACCCCCAGTGTCCCCCTGTGTCCCGCTGTGTCCCCCACTGTATCCCGTTATATCCCAACTATATACCCCACTGTGTCCCCCTATGTCGTCGCTGTTTCAACGCTGTGTCCCGCTGGGTCCCGCTATATCCTCGCTATATTCCTTGCAGTGTTCCCCAATGTCCCCGCTGTGTCCTGCTGTGTCCCGCTGTGTCCCGCTGTGTCCCGCTGTGTCCCCCGCTAAGTCCCGCTGTGTCCCCGCTGTGTCCCGCTGTGTCATTGCTGTGTCCCCAACTGTGTCCTACTTTGTACCCCTGTGTCTGCCGCTGTGTCCTGCTGTATTCCCCGCTGTGTCCCGGCTGTGTCCCGCTGTGTCCCCAGCTGTGTCCCCGCTGTGTCCCACTGTGTTCCGCTGTGTCCCCCTGTGTCCTCGCTGTATATCCTCCAGTGCCCCGCTGTGTCCTCGCTGTGTCCCCCGCTGTGTCCCGCTCTGTCCTTCGCTGTGTCCCGCTGTGTCATGCTGTGTCCCGCTCTGTCCCCGCTGTGTCCCGCTGTGTCCCCCACTGTGTCCCCCGCTTTGTCCTCGCTGTGTCCCCGCTGTGTCTCGCTCTTTCCTCAATGTGTCCCCTGCTGTGTCCTGCTGTGTCTCCCGCTGTGTCCCCCACTGTGTAACGCTGTGTCCCCAGCTGTGTCCCCCGTTGTGTCTCGCTGTTTTCCCCGCTGTGTCCCCCCCTGAGTCCCGCTGTGTCCCGCTGTGTCCTCGCTGTATCCCTCGTTCTGTCCCGCTGTGTCGTCACTATGTCCCCCGTTGTGTCCCGCTGTGTCCAGCTGTGTCCCCGCTGAGTCCTGCAGTGTCCCCCGCTCTGTCCCCTGATTTGTCCAGCTGTATCCTCCACTGTGTACCGCTGTGTCCTGCTGTGTCCCCCGCTTTGTCCCGCTGTGTGCCCGCAGTGTCCCCGCTTTGTCCTGCTCTGTCCCACTGTTTCCCGTGGTGTCCGCTTTGTCCCCCGCTGTGTCCCCCGCTGAGTTCCATCTGTGTCCCTGCTGTGTCCCGCTGTGTCCTTGCTGTGTCCCCCGCTGTCTTCTGCTTTGTCGCACGCTGTGTCCCACTGTGTCCTCGCTGTGTCCCCCCCTGTGTCCCGCTGTTTCCCGCTGTGTCCATCGCTGTGTCCCGCTGTGTCCCCACAGTGTCCCCTCTGTGTCCCCGCTAAGTGCCGCTGTGTCCTCGCTGTGTCACCCGCTGTCTACCGCTTTGTACCCCGCTGTGTCCCGCTGTGTCCCCCAAGTGTCACCGCTGTGTCCAGCTTTGTCCTGCTTTGTCCCGTGGTGTCCCGCTGCGTCCCCTGCTGTGTGCCCCACGTTGTCCTCGCTGTGTCCCTCTGTTTCCCTCTGTGTCCCCCGCTGTGTCCCGCTGTGGCCCCGCAGTGTCCCCTCTGTGTCCCCGCTATGTCCCGCTGTGTCCCCCGCTGTGTCCCGCTGTGACCAATGCTGTGTCCTGCTCTGTCCCCCGCGATGTCCCGCTGTGACCAATGCTGTGTCCCTGCTGTGTCTCCCCTGTGTCCCCGCTCTGTCCAGGCTGTGTCCCCTCTGTATCCCGCTGTGTCCCATGCTGTGTCCCGCTGTGTCCCTTGCTGTGTCCCACTGTGTCCCCTGCTGTGTCCCATTGTGTCCACTGCTGTGTCCCGCTATGTCCTCCGCAGTGTCCCGCTGTGTCGCCGGCTCTGTCCCCCGCTGTGTTCCACTGTGTCCCCCGTTGAGTCTCACTATGTCCCTGCTGTGACCCGCTTTGTCCTCGCTGTGTCCCCCTCTGTGTGCCGCTGTGTCCTGCTGTGTACCGTGGTGTCCCACTTTGTCCCCCGCTGTGTCCCCCGCTGAGTCCCGTTGTGTCCCCGCTGTTTCCCCTCTGTGTCCCGCTCTGTCCCCCGCTCTGTCCCCCTGTGTCCCGTTGTGTCCCGCTGTGTCCCGCTCTGTCCCCCTCTGTGTCACGCTGTTTCCACTGCTGTGTCCCACGCTGTGTCCCGCTGT
>NW_012316043.1:0-2026 GCF_000151885.1 Dipodomys ordii
TCTCCAAGCACCGAGTCAGGTTTAAAAGCATTGATCCCTGGCCGCCCAGTGCGAGAGCCCTAGCCAGAGCTATACAGCTGCGAGTTTGGGCCAGGTTCATGGGGGCACTCACTTTGGCTGAGGGGGTGCGAAGTGGTGGATGGGGAGGAATGCATCACCCTGGAAGGACGACTTGCAACAGAGACGGTTCCGGCCTCGGGGTGAACTCCAGAGATGCAGTGGAGACGCCAGCCCAAGGCGGCAGCGAGCAAGACATGTGCAGACAGTGTGGGAGGACCGCAGCAGCTGGGAAACTGTTTTGTGATACATCAAGTTGAAAGCAAGAGCATCATGAGTAGTGCAGTACCCCATCCAGCCACTCCAGCAACACATCATACAAACATACCAGCAACGCGTCATACAACCACACCAGCACAGCCCATACAACCACACCAGCAACACCTCATACAGCCACACCAGCACACACCATACAACCACACCAGCAACACCTCATACAACCACACCAGCACACCCCATCCAACCACACCAGCAATACTTTATACAACCTCACCAGTGACACTTCATACAACCACACCAGTAACACCTTATACAACCATACCAGCACAGCCCATACATCCACACCAGCAACACCTCATACAACCATACCAGCAACACGTCGTACAACCACACCAGCACCCGTCATACAACCACACCAGTGACACCTCATACAACCATACCAGCACACCTCATACAACCATACCAGTGTCTCCTCATACAACCCCGCCAGTAACACCTTAGACAACCATAGCGGTGAGGGGGGAAGGAGAAGGATTGGGATGGGGGGGAGGGGGGAGGCTGGGAAGGGATGGGAAGGGTAAACAAAGGAGGAGGCTGCAATGCTTGGTAAGAAATGTACGCATTATCATGCCCATGCAATTGTAACCCCTCTGTACAGTATGTTCACAAATAAAATAAAATTAAATAAAAAAAATAATTGTGCAAACAAGGCCACACTAAAGCTACCAACACAACTATGTCTATTGCAGCATTATTTACCATAGCTAAGATATGGAACCAACCCAGATGCCCCTCAGTAGATGAATGGATCAAGAAAATGTGGTATATATACACAATGGAATTCTATGCCTCCATCAGAAAGAATGACATTGCCCCATTTGTTAGGAAATGGAAAGACTTGGAAAAAATTATATTAAGTGAAGTAAGCCAAGCCCAAAGAAACATAGGTCCCATGGCTTTCCTTATTTGCAATATCTAGTATATGTATGAGTCAAGCAGGAAAGGTCAGATAATGTGATGTTCGGAAAATGAACCCTTAGATATGTATTTAAATGTTTTTTTTCTTTCATGCATTTGTTTCTAATGCATTTATAAGATTATCTCTTTGTTGCTTTGTATGTCCCTCCCCCACAGTGTAACCCCTGATTTCACTATATTTGATGTTGGTATAATTTGTGGAGGAGATGGGGAAAAACCAGTTGTTTAAGGATACAGGTGGACCTGTTGCAACAATGAGAAGTACAAGTTGTCATGTCAAAAACAAACTTTACAACTTTGGTGGGGGGGGGAGGACTAGGTGGGAGGGCAGGGGAGGCTGGGAAGGGATGTGAAGGGTAAACAAAGGAGGAGGCTGCAATGCTTGATAAGAAATGTACTCATTATCTTGCCCATGTAATTGTAACCCCTCTGTACAGTATGTTCACCATAAAAAATAATAATAATGAATAATAATTGTCCATAAATTGGTAACTATTTAGCCTGGATTTGAGTATATGTGGATGTCTACATTATCCTGTACTTTTTTCTTATTTTTTTATTGTGAACATGCTGTACAGAGGGGTTACAATTATTGGGCAAGATAATGAGTACATTTCTTTTTTTTTCTTTTTCTTTTTTTTTGGGGGGGGCTGGTCATGGGGTCTGAACTCTGGGCCTGGGCACTGTCCCTCAGCTCTTCAGCTCAAGGCTAGTGCTCTACCACTTGAGCCACAGCGCCACTTTCGGCTTTTTTCTTTTTGCTTATGTGTGA
>NW_012316044.1:0-2026 GCF_000151885.1 Dipodomys ordii
AGTACACACGAGGACACAGCGGGACACAGCGGTGACACAGCGGGACACAGCTGGGGACACTGCGGGACACAGCGGGACACTGCGGGACACAGCGGGGCACACAGCGGGGGACAGCAGAGACAGAGAGTGGCCACAGCGAGACAAAGCGGTGACACAGCTGGACACAGCGGGGTACACAGCGGGACACAGCGGGCACACAGCGGGGACACAGCGGGACACAGCAGGACACAGAGGGGACACAGTGGGACACAGCGGGACACAGCAGGCACACAGCGGGGACATAGCGGGACACAGCGGGGACAGAGAGGGACATAGCCGGACACAGCGGGACACAGCGGGGGACACAGCGGGACACAGTGGGGGACCCAGTGAGGACAAAGCGGGACACAGCAGGGACACAGCAAGGACACAGCGGGGGACACAGTGGGGGACACAGCGGGACACAGCGGGCACACAGTGGGACACAGCGGGACACAACAGGCACACAGCGGGGACACAGTGCGACACAGCGGGACACAGCGGGGACAGAGAAGGACATAGCCGGACATGCGGGACACAGCGGCGGACACAGCGGGACACAGTGGGGGACCCAGTGAGGACACAGCGGGACACAGCAGGGGACACAGCGGGACACAGCAGGGGACCCAGCTAGGACACAGCAGGACACAGCGGGGGACACAGCTGGGGACACAGCGGGACACAGCGGGGAACTCAGCGAGGACACAGCGGGATCCAGCAGGACACAGCGTCGATACAGCAGGTACACAGTGTTACACAGCGTGGTACCCAGCTGTGGACACAACGGGACAGAGTGGGACTCAGCGGGGCACAACAGTACACAGCGGGACACACCGGGACACAGCGGGGACACAGCAGGGACACAGCGGGGGACACAGCGGGACACAGCGGGGGACACAGGGAGGACACAGCCGGACCCAGGTGAACCCAGCGTCGATATGGCAGGGGACACAGCAAGGACACAGTGGGGGACACAGCAGGGGACACAGCGGGACACAGCGGGGAACACAGCGAGGACACAGCGGGACACAGTTGGACAGAGCGTCGATACAGCGGGGACACAGCGTTACACAGCGTGGTACACAGTTGTGGACACAACGGGACACAGCGGGACTCAGCAGGGCACAACAGTACACAGAGGGACACACCGGGACACAGCGGGGACACAGCAGGGACACAGCGGGGGACACAGCGGGACACAGCGGGGGACACAGGGAGGACACAGCGGGACCCAGGTGAACCCAGCGTCGATATGGCAGGGACACAGCAGGACACAGTGGGGAAAAAAGCGAGGACAAAGCGCAACACAGCGTGGGACACAGATGGACACAGTGGCGGACACAGCGGGACACAGCGGGGAACACAGCGAGTCCACAGCGGGACCCAGGGCGACACAGCGACGATACAGCGGGGACACAGCGTTACAGAGCGTGGTACACAGCTGTGAACACAACGGGACACAGTGGGGGCAAAGCGGGACACAGCGGGACACAGTGGGACGCAGCAGGGACAAAGCTTGAGACACAGCGGGGTACAGAGCGGGAGACAGCAGGGGACACAGCGAGGAAACAGCGGTACACAGCGCTGACACTGCGGGGGACACAGCGGGGGACACAGCCGGACACAGCGGGACACAGCGGGGGACACAGGGGGGACACAGCGGGACCCAGCGCGGGACACAGCGAGGACACATTGGGACACAACGGGGACACAGCGGGACTCAGCGGGGGACACAGCAGTACACAGCGGGACACAGCGGGACACAGCGGGGGACACAGAGGAGTAAACAGCGGGACACAGCTGGGAACACAGCGAGGACACAGCGGGACCAAGAGGGACACAGCGTCGATACAGCGGGGACACAGCAGGACACAGCGGGGTACACAGCTGGGTACACAACGGGACACAGCGGGGGACACAGCGAGGACACAGCAGAACACAGCGTGGGAAACAGCGAGGACACAGCGGGACACAGCGAGACACAGAGGGACACAGTGGGGACACAGAA
>NW_012316045.1:0-2026 GCF_000151885.1 Dipodomys ordii
TCAAGCGGGGACACAGCAGGGACACAGCGGGGGACACAGTGGGACAGAGCAGGGGTACACAGCAGGGGACACAGAGGGACAGAGCGGGACACAGCAGGGGACACAGGGGGGACACAGCGGGACACAGCGGGGGACACAGTGAGGACACATTGGGAAACAGCGGGGAAACAGCGGGACTCAGAGGGGGACATAGCAGTACACAGCGGGACACAGCGGGGCACAGCAGGGACACAGCGGGGGACACAGCGGGAAACAGCGAGGGACACTGCGGGGGACACAACGGGACACAGTGTGGAACACAGAGAGTACACAGCGGGACCCAGCGGGACACAGCGTCGATACAGCGGGGACACAGCGTGAAACAGCAGGGGACATAGCTGGGGACACAACGGGACACAGTGGGGGACATAGCGGGACACAGCGGGACACAGCGGGACACAGCGGGTCACAGCGGGGACAAAGCGGGGACTCAGCGGTGGACACAGCGGGGGACAAACGGGACACCACGGAATACAGCGGGATACAGCGGGACACAGGGGGGACACAGCAGGACACAGCGGGACACAGAGGGGGACACAGCGGGACACAGCGGGGGACAGAGCGGGGGACAAAGCGGGACACCACGGGTCACAGTGTGTCACATCGGGACACAGCGGCGACACTGCGGGGACACAGCGGGACAAAATGGGGGACACAGCGGCACTCAGCGGGGGACACAGGAGGGGACAAAGTGGAACACCACGGGACACAATGTGACACAACAGGACACAGCGGGGACACTGTGGGGAAACAGAGGCACAAAGCAGGGGACATAGTGGGACACAGCGGGACACAGCGGGGGACAGAGGGGGACAGAGCAGGTGACAGCGGGGGACAGAGAAAGGACAGAGCGGGACACAGCGGTGACACCGCTGGACACAGTGGGGTACACAGCAGGACACAGCGGGCACACAGCGGGGACACCGCGGGACACATCGGGACACAGTGGGGACAGAGCGGGACACAGAGGGACACAGCGGGGTACACAGCGGGACACACGGGGGACACAGTGAGGACACAGCGGGACACAGCGGGGACAAAGCGGGGGTCACAGCGGGACACAGCGGGACACAGCGGGGGACATAGTGGGACACAGCGGGGGACACAGCGACGACAAAGCGGGACACAGCAGGGAAACAGCAGGACTCAGCAGGGTCACAGCGGGACACAGCGGGACACAGCAAGGACACAGCAGGGACACAGCAGGGGACACAGCGGGACACAGCGTGGGACACAGCGGGTCACAGCGGGGAATACAGAGGGACACAGTGGGGAAAACAGAGGGACACAGCGGGACACAGCGGGTACAGCGGGGACACAGAAAGGAGACAGCGGGGACCCGCCAGTGGACAACGTGGACAAGTGGGACACAGCGGGGGACACAGCGGACACAGCGGGGGACACAGGGGGGACAAAGCGGGACACAGCGGGGGACACAGTGGAATACAGCGGGACACAGCGGGGACACAGCCGGGACACAGCGGGTGACACAGTGGGACAGAGCAGGGGATACAGCAGGGGCCACAGAGGGACACAGCGGGACACAGCGGGGGACACAGCGAGGACACAGCGGGACACAGCAGGGGACACAGCGAGGACACATTGGGACACAGCGGGTACACAGCGGGACTCAGCGGGGGACACAGCAGGACACAGCGGGACACAGCGGGACACAGCGGGGCACAACAGGGACACAGCGTGTGACACAGCAGGGGACACAGCAGGACACAGCGCGGGACACAGCAGGACACAGCAGGGGACACAGGGAGGACACAGCGGGACACAGCGAGGGACACAGCGGGGGACACAGTGGGACACAGCGGGGTACACAGAGAGGACACAGCGGGACCCAGCGGGACACAGCATCGATACAGTGGGGACACAGCAGGACACAGTGGGATACACAGCTGGGGACACATCGGCACACAGTGGGAGACATAGCGGGACACATCGGGACACAGCGGGACACAGCGGAGCACAATGGGTG
>NW_012316046.1:0-2025 GCF_000151885.1 Dipodomys ordii
GCTTCTGCTCAGGTTCTCCTTCTGCTCTCAGCTCTCTGTTTCTCTGCTCTGCTCTCTGCAACTGCTCTCTGCTCTGTTCTATTTCTGCTCTCGTCTGCTTTGCTTCTCATCTGCTCCTGTCATCTCTGTTTCTCTCTCTCTGCTTCTCCCGCTTCTGCTTCTCTGCTTCTCGTGATTGTCTTCTGCTTCTGCTTCTCTTTCTCCCTCTTCTGCTTCTCTTTCTGCTAATGCTTCTTCTGATTCTCCAACTTCTCCTTCTGTTTCTGCTTCTCTTTCTGCTTCTGCATCTCCTTCTGCTTCACCTTCTGCTGCTCCTTCTCCTTCTTCTGTTTCTCCCTCTGCTTCTATTTCTGCTTCTTATGCTTCTTCTTTTTCTTCTGCTTCTGCTTCTCCTGCTTCTGCTTCTTATGCTTCTACTGCTTCTTCTTCTGGTTCTGCTTCTTCTGCTTCTACTTCTCTTTCTGCTTCTGCTTCTCCTGCTTGTTTTTCTGCTTCTTCTGCTGCTTCTCCTTCTGCTGCTTCTTTTACTACTCCTTGTGCTTCTCTTTTTGCTTCTCCTTCTGCTTCTGCTTCTGCTTCTTCTGTTTCTCCTGCCTGAATTTCTGGTTCTACTTTTTCTGCTGCTTCTCCTTCTGCTTCTGCTTCTCCTTCTGCTAATGTTTCTGCTTCTTCTGCTTCTTCCCTTTCGGCTTCTCCTGCTTCTGCTTCTTGTTGTTCTCCTGCTTCTCTTTCTGCTTCTCATTCTGCTTCTGCTTCTCCTTCTGCTTCTCCTCATTCACCTTCTCCTACTTCTGCTTCTCCTTCAGCTTCTGCTTCTTCTGCTTCTCCTGCTTCTCCTTCTGCACCTCCTTCTGCTTGTGCTTGTCCTTATGCTTCTGCTTCTGCTTCTCCTTCTCCTTCTTTTGCTTCTCCTTTTGCTTCTGCTTCTTCTGCTTTTCCTGCTTCTCCTTCTGCTTCTGCTTCTTCTGCTTCTCCTTCTGCATCTTCTTCTGCTTCTGCTTCTCCTTCTTCTGCTTCTCCTTCTTATTCTCCTACTGCTTGTGCTTCTGTTTCCCTTCTCCTTCTTGTTCTTCTGCTTTTCCTTCTGCTTCTCGTTCTGCTTCTGCTACAACTGCTACTGCTTCTACTTCTTCTGTTTCTTCTGCTTCTCCTTCTGCTTTTGATTCTCTTTCTGCTTCTGCTTCTACTTTTTCTTCTCTTTCTGCTTCTCCAGATTCTGCTTCTTCTGCTTCTCCTGCTTCTCCTTCTGCTTCAGGTTCTCCTTCTGCTTCTTCACATTCTTATGCTTCTGCTTCTCCTGCTTCTGCTTCTTCTGCTTTCCCTCCTTCTCTTCCTGCTTCTCCTTCTGTTTCTGCTTCTCCTTCTGCTTCTGCTTCTTGTCCTTCTTGTGTTTCTTCTGCTTCTGCTTCTCAAGTTTCTGCATCTCCTGCTTCTCCTTCTGCTGCTCTTTCTGCTTCTCCTGCTGCTTTTCCTTCTCCTGCTCCTTCTTCTGCTTCTCTTTCTGCTTCTCCTTCTGTTTCTCCTACTCCTTCTCCTTCTCGTTCTTCTGCTTTTCCTTCTGCTTCTCCTTCTGCTTCTGCATCTTCTGCTTCTTCTGCTACTGCCTCTGCTTCTTCTGTTTCTTCTGCTTCCCCTTCTGCTTCTCCTTCTGCTTTTGCTTCTCTTTCTGCTTCTGCTTCTCCTTCTGCTTCTCCAGATTCTGCTTCTTCTGCTTCTCCTGCTTCTCTTTCTGCTTCAGGTTCTGCTTCTGCTTCTTCGGCTTCTTCTGCTTCTGCTTCTCCTGCTGCTGCTTCTTCTGCTTCTCCTGCTTCTCTTTCTGCTTTTCCTTCTGTTTCTGCTTCTCCTTCTGCTTCTGCTTCTTCTCCTTCCTATGTTTCTTCTGTTTCTGCTTCTCCTGCTTCTGCTTCTCCTGCTTCTCGTTGTGCTTCTCTTTCTGCTTCTCTTTCTGCTTCTACTTCTCCTTCTTCTGCTTCTGCTTCTGCTTCTCCTTCTGCTTCTGCTTCAATTTCTCCTTCTGCTTCTCAT
>NW_012316047.1:0-2025 GCF_000151885.1 Dipodomys ordii
TTCTGCTTCTGCTTCTTCTCCTTCTTCTGTTTCTTCTGTTTCTGCTTCTCCTGCTTCTGCTTCTCTTGCTTCTCGTTCTGCTTCTCCTTCTCCTTCTCCTTCTTCTGCTTCTCCTTCTGCTTCTGCTTCTCCTTCTACTTCTGCTCTTCTTTTTCTTCTGTTTCTTATGCTTCTGTTTCTTCTGCTTCTTCTTCTTCTGTTTCTTCTGATTCTACTTCTCCTCTTTCTGCTTCTACTTCTGCTTCTTCTGATTCTCCTGCTTCTCCTTATTGTTCTCCTTCTTTTTCTGCTTCTCTTTCTGCTTCTGCTTCTCCTGCTGCTGCTCCTTCTCCTTTTCCTTCTCCTTCTCCCACTGCTTCTGCTTCTGCTTCTTTTGCTTCTCCTGCTTCTCTTTCTCCTTCTCCTTCTGCTTCTGCTTCTCCTTCTGCTTCAGCTTCTGCTCTTCTCCTTCTTCTGTTTCTATTGCTTCTGATTCTTCTGCTTCTTCTTCTGTCTCTACTTCTGCTTCTCCTTCTTCTCCTTCTCTTTCTGCTTCTACTTCTGCTTCTTCTGATTTTCCTGCTTCTCTTTCTTGTTCTCCTTCTGTTTCTGCTTCTCTTTCTGCTTCTGATTCTCCTTCTACTGCTCCTTCTCCTTCTCCTTTTTCTGCCTCTCCCACTGCTTCTGTTTCTGCTTCTTTTGCTTATAATTTTTCTCCTCTTCTGCTTCACCTGGTTCTGCTTCTTCTGCTTCTACTGCTTCTCCTTATGCTTCTCCTTATGCTTCTTCTTCTTCTTCTTCTTCTCCTTCTTCTTCTCTTTCTTTTGTTTCTGTTTTCCTGCTTCTTCTGCTTCTCCTTCTGCTTCTGCTTCTTCTCCTTCTTTTGTTTCTTCTGCTTCTGCTTCTCCTGCTTCTGCTTCTCCTGCTTCTCGTTCTGCTTCCATTTCTGCTTCTCTTTCTGCTTCTCTTTCTCCTTCTTCTGCTTCTCCTTCTGCTTCTTCTCCTCCTTCTGATTCGGCTTCCGCTTCAATTTCTCCTTCTGCTTCTCAATCTGCTTCTGCGTCTTCTGTTTCTTCTGCTTCTGCTTCTCCAGCTTCTCCTACTTCTCTTGCTGCTTCTCCTTCTGCGTCTCTTTCTGCTTTTGCTTATCCTTTTTCTTCTCCTACCCCTAATCCTTCTCTTTCGCCTTCGACGTCTTCTTCTTCTGCTTCTCCTGCTGCTTCTGCTTCTGCTTATTCTACTATTTCTGTTTGTTCTGCTTCTGCTTCAGATTGTGCTTCTTCTGTTTCTCCTGCTTCAGATTCTGCTTCTGCTTATTCGGCTTCTCCTGTTTCTTCTGCTTCTGCTTCTCCTGCTTCTTCTGCTTCTCCTGCTTCTCTTTTGCTTCTCCTTCTGCTACTGCTTCTCCTTCTGCTTCTGCTTCTGCTATTCTCCTTCTTCTGTTTCTTATGCTTCTGTTTCTTCTGCTTCTTCTTTTTCTGTTTCTTCTGATTCTACTTCTGCTTCTCGTTCTTCTCCTCTTTCTGCTTCTACTTCTGCTTCTTCTGCTTCTCCTGCTTCTCCTTCTTGTTCTCCTTCTGTTTCTGATTCTCTTTCTGCTTCTGCTTCTCCTTCTGCTTCTCCTTCTCCTTTTCCTTCTTCTGCTTCTCCCACTGCTTCTGCTTCTGCTTCTTTTGCTTACTCTTTTTCTTCTGCTTCTACGTCTCCTGCTTCTGCTTCTTCTGCTTCTACTGCTTCTCCTTATGCTTCTCCTTATGCTTCTCCTTATGCTGATGCTTCTTCTTCTTCTTCCTCTTCTTCTTCTTCTTCTACTTCTTCTTCTTCTTCCTCTTCCTCTTCTTCTTCTTCTTCTTCTTCTTCTTCTTCTTCTTCTTCTTCTTCTTCTTCTTCTTCTTCTTCTTCTTCCTTCTACTTCTTCTATCTTCTTCTCCTTCACTTTCATCAGCTTAAGGATATTCCTGGCTACTTCAGCTTCAACTGCTTACTCCTACTGCTTCTACATTCTGCCTTCTGGCTTCTACCAAAAGGCTTCTACTAAAAGCTTCC
>NW_012316048.1:0-2025 GCF_000151885.1 Dipodomys ordii
CTGATTCTTCTTCTTATGCTTATTCTTTTTCTTCTGCTTCTGCTTCTCCTGCTTCTGCTTCTCCCGCTTCTGCTTCTTCTGCTTCTCCTGCTTCTCGTTCTGCTTCTCTTCGTCGGCTTCTCTTTCTACATCTGCTTCTGCTTCTTCTGCTTCTGCTTCTTCTCTTTAGTTCTTCTCCTTCTGCTTCTGCTTCTTCTGCTTCTCCTGCTTCTCCTTCTGCGTCTCCTTCTCCTTGTGCTTTTCCTTGTGCTTCTTCTTCTGCTTCTGCTTCTCCTCCTCCTTCTTCTAATTCTCCGTCTGCTTCTGCTTCTGCTTCTTCTGCTTTTCCTGATTCTCTTTTTACTTCTCCTTCGGCTTCTCCTTCTGTTTCTCCTTCTCCTTCTCGTTCTTCTGCTATTTCTTGTGCTTCTTTTTCTGCTTCTACATCTTCAGCTTCTTCTGCTACTGCTTCTGATTCTTCTGTTTGTTCTGCTTCTCCTTCTGCTTCTCCTTCTGCTTTTGCTTCTCTTTCGGCTTCTGCTTCTCCTTCTGCTTCTCCAGATTCTGCTTCTTCTGCTTCTCCTGCTTCTCCTTCTGCTTCAGGTTCTGCTTCAGCTTCTTCGGATTCTTATGCTTCTGCTTCTCCTGCTTCTGCTTCTTCTGCTTCCCCTCCTTCTCTTTCTGCTTCTCCTTCTGTTTCTGCTTCTCCTTCTGCTTCTGCTTCTTCTCCTTCTCCTGTTTCTTCTGCTTCTGCTTCTCCTGCATCTGCTTCTCCTGCTTCTGCTTCTCCTGCATCTGCTTCTCCTGCTTCTCGTCCTGCTTCTCTTTCTGCTTTTCTTTCTGCTTCTCCTTCTCCTTCTTCTGCTTCTCCTTCTGCTTCTGCTTCTCCTTCTGCTTCTGCTTCAATTTCTCCTTCTGCTTCTCATTCTGCTTCTGCTTCTCATTCTGCTTCTGCGTCTTCTGTTTCTTCTGCTTCTCCTGCTTCTGCTTCTCCTGCTTCTTCTACTTCTCGTGCTGCTTCTCCTTCTGCGTCTCTTTCTGCTTCTGCTTATCCTTTTGCTTCTCCTACTCCTAATCATTCTCTCTCGCCTTCTCCGTCTTCTTCTTCTGCTTCTCCTGCTGCTTCTGCTTCTGCTTATTCTACTATTTCTGTTTCTTCTGCTTCTGCTTCAGATCGTGCTCTTTCTGTTTCTCCTTCTGCTTCAGATTCTGCTTCTGCTTCTTTGGCTTCTCCTGTTTCTTCTGCATCTGCTTCTCCTGCTTCTTCTGCTTCTCCTGCTTCTCTTTCTGCTTCTCCTTCTGCTTCTGCTTCTCCTTCTGCTTCTGCTCTTCTCCTTCTTCTGTTTCTTTAGCTTCTGTTTCTTCTGCTTCTTCTTCTGTTTCTTCTGATTCAACTTCTGCTTCTCCTTCTTCTCTTCTTTCTGCTTCTAATTCTGCTTTTTCTGATTCTCCTGCTTCTCCTTCTTGTTCTCCTTCTGTTTCTGCTTCTCTTTCTGCTTTTGCTTCTCCTTCTGCTGCTCCTTCTCCTTCTCCTTCTTATGCTTCTCCCACTGCTTCTGCTTCTGCTTCTTTTGCTTATTCTTTTTCTTCTGCTTCTGCTACTCCTGCTTCTGCTTCTACTGCTTCTCCTTATGCTTCTTCTTCTTCTTCTTCTTCTTCTTCTTCTTCTTCTTCTTCTTCTTCTTCTTCTTCTTCTTCTTCTTCTTCTTCTTCTTCTTCTTCTTCTACATCATCTCTTACATCTGCTTCTTCCTTTCCTGCTTCTTCTGCTTCTACTGCTTCTCTTTCTGCTTCTCATTCTGCTTCTGCTTCTCCTTCTGCTTCTCCTATTGCTTCTGCTGCCCTTCCTTCTCCTTCTCCTACTTCATTTTCTCCATCTGCTTCTGCTTCTTCTGCTTCTCCTGCATGACCTTCTGCATCTACTTCTGCATCTGCTTCTACTTCTGCTGCTTCTTCTGCTTCTGCTTCTACATATACTGCTTCTCCTTCTGCTTCTCCTTCTGATGATACCTTCAGCTTCACATTCAACTTATGATTCACCTACTG